>NW_026575145.1:17374346-17504346 GCF_905146905.1 Nyctereutes procyonoides
AATGTAGTTGTACTTCATTTTGAGAAGCTCGTTATATTATTAAAATAAGAATATTTGTGTTGAACTGGCTTAACTGGATTTCCCTGTCTCTTTCTCTCTCTCTCTCTCATTCACACACCTTGACATATGCATTCATTTTGTCAGTGTTTGAGGAAAACCTACTGTTTCTAACAAAGATAGTATATTCTTTGTAGAGAGTATGAAGATAAAACAGGAATTTAATTCTGCCTGCTTTGACTTGATTCAGCCAAGATAATACTAAAGAGTGTATACTTTTACATATATATATATATATATATTTTTAAAAGGAGCATTTATAGAGAGCTCATTTTCTCTGAGGATTTATAGGAGAACAATAAGACATAATTCCCAGTCTAGAAAAGTTTGAGTTCAGCATCAAAGCTCACAGTCTGGCAAACTCTGAAGTGTTCTGCTTTGGGTTAGAAATATCTCTATGGAATATGTCTAGGTTGTGGATTGCTCAGAGTCGGTAATTTCTGCCATTGGTGTCAGGATTCTATGTGGTCCCTCCTTATTATTATATTGTTAGATCTCTTACTCCTTCAGTGTACTTGTAAAAGAATCCATTACCAACCTGAATTCTTAACCATGAGACTCTGTTTTGTTTGTGTACAAACCAGATATACCTGCTGCCTTTGTCAGTTTGGGCTGCTATAACAAAAACACCATAGACCAAGCGGCTTAAATAGAGGAATTTCATTTCTCATAGTCTTAGAGGCTGAGAAGTCCCAAGATCCAAATGCCAGTAAGTTTGGTTTCTGGGGAGAGTCCCCTTCCTTGTTTGTAGACAGTCACCTTCTTGCTGTATCCTCACACTGTGGAGAGAGAGCTCTGGTCTCCCCATGCCCATATAAAGGCACCAATCCCATCATGGGAGCTCCAGTGCTGTGATCTCATCCAAACCTAATTACTTCCCAAAGGCCCCACCTCTAAGTACCCTCATTGGGCCTTAGGGCTTCAACATTGAATTTAGGGGGGCTGGGGGACAAGCTTTCAGTCCATTGCACTTGCACAGGGTCATCTTTAAAAAGGATGTTACTTAAAGATGAACCAAATGTCTGATTTCTAGGTAAAATTTTAGCTGAAGTATGAGATGTAAATATGTTCTTTTGTCCAATCGAGATAAATATACTTGAATCTTCTTTCTAGAAAACTAATCAAATGGAGAGTTCTAACCTTGGCCAAGTTTTCTAAAACATTCAAACACTCCATTGACCTACATTTTTGTACATTGTTAGCAGCTGAAAACATAACATCGTAGAAGTTACAAAATGTTTTAAAATAGTTCTAGAGGCCTGGTGATGCTTAAACAGTTCAGCAAAATGTTCAGTCTTGCACATATTTATTGACTTCCTATATGCATTTTGCAAGCACTATGCTGGATAGTGAGGACTCAACCCTCAAGTAGATTTTAATCTGGAAGATTAAAAAAACAAAGGGCCAATATGTCAAAACTCACAGAGATAATTCTGTAGAAGCTTATCTCTGGAAGAACCAAAGCATCTGGCCCAGCCCTCCATTGTGCAGAAGATGAAGCTGAGGTTCAAGGAAAGTCACTCATTATGGACTCACCAGAAATAGAAGCCAAGGTTTCTGACAATCATAGGAGCACCAGTTATTTGTCAGAGAGAGGGAGCACCACAGATCTTAAATTCGTATATTGATTTGTTTTAGAAACTCACCTTCTTGGCTTTCTAATTTTTTATAGAGTCTTACTGCGGAAGAGTATCATGAGCATCCAATTTCAAAAATGCACATGACAATGCTGTGAAAATTTTACAGTACCAATTTGTAAGGCATAGCGTTCCCAAGTACTATTGGATTTTTAACTTCTAGAAGATAGCCATTATAGGCTGGTAACCTCACAACGTGGAAAACATGGTTGGTGTTATGTACCAAGCTGTTAGATTGAGTAATTGATATTTCCTGGGGGCAGGGAAGTGCCAAGGGTATGGTTTGAGGAAGAAGTAATTGACTAAATTGGTCTGAAAAAAAGCTGACCATATAACAAGGGTATCCTCCTGACTTATAAATGACTGAAAAATAGCAGTTCCTATGAGAGGACACATCTTACGTATAGCACTAAGCAAAGTTCTAATAAGGCTTTGAAGAAAGATGATATAACAAATGACAGATAAATGAGTCGTGTGATGTAAAGGTTAATATAGTGTTCTTGCATTTTGTGTCTTTGGATTTTAGATATCTTCAGATTGAACTTCCACCATTAAAAGAAACCATCCTCTCTTCAAAGATGCCATGGGACCTCAGTAACTCTTTTTCTATTTGTGTGTAATTTTCCCTCGGCCTGCTTTTCAGGCCAGGAACTAAAGCACAAAGCCACAGCTGCTTCTGCAGCAGCTCCAAGAGAAGCTCAGAAAAGTTGCATGGAATTGGCATCATCATTGGTTCTTCACAGTCACAGAATTTCAAACCCTGTTGGTGTTCTTTCCTTTTAAATTCTGACGTGAGCCTCAGAGTCACAATCTAGAACATGTTTACTTGTTCACATTAAATCACTTAGCTCTCTCCTTTTGATAGAAAAAAGAAGAGCCTCCAAATATACAGAACATTAATATTTATTTAAATGGCATGGGTTTATTAAAAATAAGCCCCGGGCAGCCCTGGTGGCTCAGCGGTTTAGCGCCACCTTCAGCCCAGGGTGTTATCCTGGAGACCCAGGATGGAGTCCCACATCGGGCTCCCTGCATGGAGCCTGCTCCTCCCTCTGCCTGTGTCCCTGCGTCTCTCTCTCTCTCTGATAAATAAATTAATAAAAAGTCTTAAAAAAAAGCCCCAATGTTCAACAGGTGGCACCCACCATGCAACACAAAATCTGCCAATTATTTGAAAGAATGCTTTGCATTTAGAAAAGATCGAGAGACTAAAAAATAATAATTAACGAGTTCTTGATCAGGGTTAGCCCTGGATATGTTCCATTTGTCCTTCCAGGTTCACTCTGCTGTTCCTTGTTCTGTGCTCCAGGAGTCTGAGCTCTGGGCTTCCTGTCCTCTGGCCTCACTTGGCTTCTTCAGCCAGTGCAAGGAAACAGCAAAAGGCAGGAGGAAGACTTGGGTCTTATTTTTGTTTTTAGAGACTTTATATATTTATTCATACACACACACACACACACACACACACACACACACACACACACACAGAGGCAGAGGGAGAAGCATGCACCATGCAGAGAGCCTGACATGGGACTCGATCCAGGGTCTCCAGGGTCTCCAGGATGATGCTCTGGGCTGCAGGCGGCGCTAAACCGCTACACCACGGGGGCTGCCCAAGAAGTGGGGTCTTAGAATTGACTTGCTGGGCCCTCTCTCCAGAGATACACCGCGTGCCATGACGACTAAATCCCCTCCTGAAGGCTGATTCCGTCTGGCAGCCTTCCCACTGCAGTCACCTAACCAGAATTCAGGGAACTACTCACTCCTTCCCTTTCCCTTTAGAGGCAGGAAGAGTAACAGTTCCCCTTCTTGCAAGCCCCAGGGCGCTGGACTACCTTTTTGGTTTCCCTTCTCATGGCAGATACAGAAAAACTTAAGCAAAATCATAGAGCTCAGTTATGAGGTTAAGAATTCCTGTCTGCTTTGCTTGGTGCCTGGAAGAGTACCTGGCAAACAGTAGTACTCAATACATATTTGTGGGATATATTGTACATATAATTTTTTAGTGAAAAGTCTTATTGTTAAGTAGATAATTGTTATGATTTGCCAATGTAGAAATTAAAAATAGATTCCTATTTTTGCATACAAAAAACCTCAGTCACGTTCATTTTTATTCATGTATACTTAATTGTACATATATACAAATATGTGAATAAAAGAGATATTAATGAATGAAAGTGACACTGGTGGTGTCCTAATGGAACCGGAGAAAGATGTTCACTACTTAAGATAGAATTCAATCTTGTAAGCAGGAGATAAGCCTTCTCTTTCAATTGCCCCCAAATAAATGTGCTCACCTGTGGGGCCCTATGAAATAAATACTTATGTAGCCTTAGCTGAGCATCTGTACTTCTCTAAAAGCTGGGAGTATAGTGGTGAATATGCTAGATTCCACCTCTCCCCATCCTGTGGAAATGTGATGGCATCAGGGTGGGGTAGAAGAGCGCTGAGTGTTGGGAGCCCGTGGAAGCATGATCCTTGACTTAAAACTTCTTAACTGCAGAGCTGAGAGATAAGAAGATGTTGGCCAGGTACTGGAAGCCGCTTGGGAGAAGAAGGGGGTTCCAGGCACAGGGGACAAGAGCTTGCACAAAGGTGTGGAGAGTGAAAGCATGGCTCACTCAGGCAACTGAAAGAAGTTCTCTGTGGCTGGAATACCGAGTTTGAAAATGAGAATATTGAGAGATGAGGATGGAAAAAATAAACAGAAGTCAGACCATAAAAGGTTTTGTATAGGATTGAAGGGAGTTGAGATTTCAAGCCAGTTAAGTGCTCACAGAGTGAGAATAAAAGGTAAGAAAATAATTATTCTTTCCCTGTTCTCCAAAATATAAACCACATACCCACTTTATATCTCCCAATGGGGAGGAAGTTAAGGATCCCAGAAGTTACTGTAAAGCAACACTTGTCTAATTGATATTAACCCACATTCTTTGACATGCTTAATCAACTGTGGTTAAGCAGTTAACAGTTATTGTGTGTTTACTATGTTACAGGCACTGTTGTAAGAACTTTATAGGTATGACTATTTTTTTTTAAGATTTATTTGTTTACTTGAGAGAGAGAGAGAGAGAGAGAGAGACAGAAAGCCTGTGTGCACAGGATCATGGGAGGGGGGAGAGAGGGAGCCTGGGGAGACAGAAGAGAGTCCTAAACAGACTCTGTGCCAGTGGAGCCTGGCAGGGTGCTCAATCCCATAACCCCGAGATCAGGACCTAAGCTGAAACCATGAGTCAGGTGCCCAACAGATTGTGCCTCCCAGGTGCCCCTAGGTATGACTTTAACACTCACAGTAACCTGATAGGTAACCCTATCAGGTAATTACTATTATTATCTGAAATTTACAGTAAGGAAGAAGAAGCACAAGAAAGTTAAAGGACTTACTCAAGGTCACACAGATACTAAGTTGATAAAGACTTCAAAAAAAGAAGGTGGGCGGGGAGAGTAGTTGTTTTTCTTTACCTCCTATAGAAAGTACTTGGGAACTGCATTGATACTGAACATAAATAATCTGGACTATGATGATAAGCTTGCTTTACACAGAAATTACAAATTGTGCACACACCTTATATCGTAGCATAGAGAACAAATTTAGTGAATCGATATGTTAAGTGATTAAATCAATGTAATACGAACACAGCAACTAAATTGCTTTTTTTTTCTTTTTCTTTTTTAAATATGGAGAGCTTCATGAATTTGCATGTCATCCTTGCGCAGGGGCCACGCTAATCTTCTCTGTATCGTTCCAATTTTAGTATATGTGCTGCCGAAGTGAGCACTTCAATTGCTTTTCTAAGGGGGAAAATTGAACAGAACTTTTTTAAAAGTCAGGGAGCCATGGAAACTAAAAAATGAGATTTGAATCCAAACAGGTCATGAACCAGTAAGTCAAGGCTGTTGTCTGGTGCCTTCATTTTCCTAACTTTAAAATAAAGTGACATTTTATATTACTGTATTGGAGTGTTAAAGAATTATGCATCAGACAGCTGTTTGAAAATAGTCTATGCTGTAATTATAAATGAGAAAAGACAAAAAGTTATTTGAATCAAATAACTTCAAAGTCTTTAGTGTTATTAGAAGCTTACCATTAATCTTTAAGAAAAATAAGTCTTTGGTAGTTTGACACCAGCAGATGGCACCCTAACAAAATAATTTGTGTGCCATAGGTGAACTTTACAGCCCTCTACATTCAAATGCAAGGCAACCTCACTCTATTTGGATATGCAGGATAGAAAAGAGAAAAACCAAAAAGATGAGACTTGCTCTTTTTGAGTCAGACCATTTTTATTTGGGGAGGAAAAAGCAGAAAGAACATTTTCCTCATTACTGTTTATTTTGTGAATACCTAGCTAGCTCGAAGCATTATTATAAGAAAATCCTCCATAAGTCTGCAGAAAACTCCAACTCAACTAGAAAAAGGTAACATGATTCCACTGAAAGGGATAAAATGGACTGATCCACATGCTTGCCAGTAGTGGCAACAGTAGCAGCAGCAGAAGAAGAAGAAGAAGAAGAAGAAGAAGAAGAAGAAGAAGAAGGGAATTTGATGAAACAAGTATTCTTTTTGATTACTTCAACTGTTGGAGATGACACTAGAGTTTTGTTTTGTCTTTTATAGTTTAATTGAGAAGAACTAAACATGAAGTCTGCACCCAAGATGCTTGCCACAATGCCCATTTCAATTTCAGACCTATTCAGCTTGAGTTATTCCAATTAGGTAATCGGTGTTTGAATGCCTGCGCCACCCCTCCTCCTGCTGCCCCTCTGTTTATATGTTAACTATTATTTTTAAAGAAAATACAGGATATTTTGTCAAGATCATGATAAATGCATCTGTAAAGGGTGAGAATATTCCTGTGTTGGAAGATGTCAGGGATACTAGTTTTTCTTTCTTCATCGTTTTGCTTAATTCCAGGTATTTGACTTAAGGAATCAACAGCTGGGCTATTATTTTCTGGTCCCTGAAAAGGGTAACCAAGTTATTGGCCTTTTCCCTAAACTCTCCCACCTACCTCGGTCACCTAACAATTCTACAAATATATCAGTTTATGATTAACTCTGCAAGGAACTGTATACAGTCAAACAATCAAACTTGGGTATAAGTACTCCCCAGAATCCAAGACCAGCTCTCTGCCTAAGAGGGAAACTTTAGGTAGCAGTAACAGGAGGGAGCGGTGACTACATTCAGCCCTGATCTACTTTTTTTTAGCATTTTATTTATTTATTTGAGACAGAAAGACTGAGAGAGTGAGAGTACAAGGGCAGGGTGAGAGTCAGAGGGAGAAGCAGGTTCCCCACTGAGCACGGAACCCAATGTGGGTCTCCATCCCTGGACTCCAGGATCATGACCTGAGCCCAAGGCAGACGCTTCACCAACTGAGACACCCAGGCCTCCCCCGCCACTCACCCCAATATAGTTTCTTTGTTTGCTTACTCCTAGGTCTTGCTCCAGAAAAGGACTGAAATTAAGTGTATAATTCCATTCTCTTTAAGACCTTAAGTGAAAAGAAGGAAAAGCTAAACAACCTGACTAGTTATTTTAGGGATAGGATGTTGGGGAAGAAATCAGGGTGATTTGCTTGCTGCAAAGCAGAATGGTCTGGGCGGCAAAGCCCTTTTTAAATCAAAAAAGCAGCGGACATCTGCCAAAGCCTTGGCACCAAGTGAGGTCAGTGCTTGGAAGATGAACCACACAGTGAAGGAGATGGAGCTCAGTGAATTCACAACCTGCCTTGAGAAGATCATCATTACTGCCTTGAAAGTAATAGTGGTTTACATTTATTGAGCACAAACGATCACTTAGATTCTTCTAAGCATTTATATCAATTAATTAAATACTTATACTAATCATATGATCTTTTTGCTATTGTACAGTATATGCCTTTTATTTTTTTTTAAATCTTATTTATTTTGAGAGAGAGTACCAACAGGGCAAAGGGCAGAGGCAGAGGGAGAGAATCCTAAGCACACTCCTTGCTGAGCAGGGAGGAGCCAGATGCAGGGCTGGATCTCTCAACCCTGAGATTATGACCTGAGCCCAAACCAAAAGTCGGATGGTCAACTGACTGAGCCACCAGGTGCCCCTGCAGTATATACATTTTAAAGCTGAGAAATCTGAAGCATTAACAGCTATACCCCAATTTAGCTTGGGTGGTCTGGGTCCACTTTTAACCACCAATCCATATCACTTCTTTAATAATTTTCTATGAACCTTTTGTAAGTACTTCACCACTGTTTAAATAAAGATGGAGAAAAGCAGGTTTTATACAGCAAAAAGAGAAAGTTTTTTGTTTTTTTACCTAATTTTGGAACAGTGGAACTTTCTGGGTTGATAACAAAGCTCAACCTTACCACATTTTTTCCTCCTGTCTGGAAATGTGGCTCAACGTGTCCTTACCCCAGCTTGCCTGGTCAGCACAGCGAATCTATCAGTGTCTGCAGAAGGGGAAAGTTCTCACTCCTCAAGAGTATGTCAAGAAAAGCATGATTCAGGAGACAGTGAGATACACAGAGAAATGCAGTAGCAGGTAGAATTGAGTCTAGGAAACTAGTGCTTTGAATAAATGCCTAAAGGGATCTTGGGATCCATCTTGGAATCACAGTGAAGGAGTGGTCAGCAAAGGAGCACAGTGGGATTATTTCAAGACAGGGAAGAGGGCCTCAAGACTTCTCTCTCCACCCAGAGAGACCTTTGTCTGGGTATCCGAGTGCTATCAGCTCAAAGTCTCCTACCTTCTTGTCCACCATCCTAGCATTCTAATGTTGAGAATCAGTCTAGAGACTCTTCAGCCAAATGTCAAATTAATGATGTCTCCTGTGAGCCTGTTTCTTCCACCAGATAACACGCTAAGGTCAAATCTGCCAGCTAACTCCTTCAGGAAAGGGCAATCCAGGCCTGACTTCATCACCTTCATTCTCCTCTTGGAATTCTAAAACGGGATGGTTCCTGGGTCTTCTCCTTAGTGACTCTCTTTTCACAACTCACTTCCCATCAGGCCAATTTGTTTTCCCACTTTATCCTAAAGAACTCCAAGAAGGGAAGCTAATAGAACTCATTTAAGGCAGAAGTTGGGTAACTGCAGTCATTAGCGACTCTGAAGTTTTTTCCCCCTTCTGTGTTATCACCATCAAGGCTAGGCTGATGTTTAGCAAAGAGCACCTGTCAAAACAAAAGAAGAGTTTCACACCTCACAATTTTAAGCCCCAGGTAAGAAACTCAGCCTAGTGGATCGGCAAAGAGGAAGACAAGAAACCTGAAACTCTAAGACTTGGAGAAGGAGTTAAATGAGTTTCCTCTGGGTACCAACAGGCTTTTGTTTAACACGATTAAATCCTCTTTGTTTCATTACAGACATCAATTCGAAAACAAACAGTGTGATCAAGATAAAGGCCTGGAGCAGCATTCTGTTTCTCTTTCTCTCCTTTTTCTCTGAGACCTATCACCACCTCTCAGAGGACAGGCTTAAAGGAACTTAACTGGCTCACAGAAAATTGATGAGCTGAGCTGAGCAGGTGTACAGGAAAGCTTGGCGCTGCAGGGTGAGGGAATGGAAAAAGTGTGAAGCACTTATGTCCGTGACCAGATCGAGTGATAAGAGGACTGGCTTCCTTTGCTATCTAATTAATCGTCTTTCTTTTCAAAACATGGTCTTTGATTTCAAGAAGCACCTGAAGAAGGTAAGACCTAGTCATAGTGCGACAACCACCAAAAACTCAAATGGGGGGGTGTGTGTGTGTGGGGGGGTGAGAGTGTAA
Organism: Nyctereutes procyonoides; assembly: GCF_905146905.1. Lineage (NCBI taxonomy): Eukaryota > Metazoa > Chordata > Mammalia > Carnivora > Canidae > Nyctereutes > Nyctereutes procyonoides. The sequence continues at coordinate 17,383,793 of NW_026575145.1, forward strand.
CTTGCAGACAGGAAGGATGGAGAGGGGGAGTAGGGAGGTGTTACGGAGGCAGGAACCAGAATGACAAAATATCCAGGCAAGGGAGAGCGGTCAACTGAGTTCTATCAGGGATGCAACAGAACTGAAATTGGTGTGCATTTCCAAGCAATCCTTTCTATATGATTAAATCGCTTATTTTATTGTTGTTAGACAACACTAACTCTTTTTTCCCCCTAAACAAAACATGGACATTGTCAGTGTAACAGCTACAGTGAGCTAGCAGAAGCTGGGGTCATCCATATACACATTTTAATTACCTCTTTTCAGTCAGGAACATCATTAGAAGTTTATTATTACCAGCCACTATCTTGTGATCTTAATTGGCTTCCTTCACAGACGATACCATGAAGCCAATGTAGAAGCTCTGGCAGCCTCCCAGAGATAGTGACCAGATCGGTGACACTTTACACTGATACTGTCTTCAGCTGAATAACAACCATCAGTTTAAGTTTTAATGCCAGACATGAGGTGGAAGCTTCTTTTAACACCTGTATGCGGAGATGTTCCTGATTCAATGGTGTTGAAAAACACACGGAGAAGTAGTGACTTTTCACACACCTTTGTTAGGGTTATAGAGAAATTATCTATACGTAGGAAAGGGATATGCCAAGCAGCCAGTTATTCCCTGTGGCCCTCTTGGATTCTGGTAAAGCGGAAAATGATAAGTTTGCTTACCAAATGGAAAAATCTGGGTCTGATTGACACGAAGATTAAATCTGCAGCATGGGCCATAGGTATCTGGCTACTCAGTCCTCAGAAAGTATGGAAACACCCTTAAATTAATAGTTTGCATTAATAACATTGGGCCTGAATCAACAATAGTTATTAACTTAGTTTCCAAAGCATTTGCAATCATGTTGGGGGTAACAGCAAATTTTGAGGCTGGGGGAGAAAGAGAATTATTGTGAAATAAACTTATTGTCATGTCCTGTGGTGGATGAGAAAAAGAAAAGTCTTTCTGTGAATAAAATTGTATCTTTCTCTTTGCAAAAGGAAAATAAATGAGTTCGGAAACGTTAAACACTGGGATTCACTCTGTAAGACCAGGCTGATTATGTCTGGAGACAATGTTACTTGGATACCTTCTTATTATGGAAACTATACTATCGATTCCTGGCCCATAGGCCATTCTTCAGGCATTTGTAGAAACTGAGCTAAGTCACAAATATTCTAACTTTGGATAATTATCAAATTTCAGTAAAAATTTTGAATTTTACCAAAGAGAAAAAAGTAATTTCAAAAAGCTACATATGTCAATGGATTACTTATTCAGAATAATAAGGGTTAGAAAGGTTGTTTGTATCTTTACGGTTAAGAGTCAAAAAATATTGGTATTATCTATATATTCCTGACTTACTATTTTAAAAGATATTCTTGTCATTCATCATGATCTGCAGATTTAAGGAATACATCTACTACAATATTGCAGGAAAAGGCTAGACTCTTAGGATAAAATTTTCCATTCAGTGAATTGAACTAGTATAGACATTAAAAGTCTTTGGAAAGAATCATCAATCCACTTTGCTATCTCCCCAGAGGTTTGGTTATCAGAGGATTAATACATCTGCTTTCTTCCTGACAATTACTCTACAGTGACCCAGAATATTCAGGCTATTTTTCCAAGACTTTATATTTCACTTTTTAATAGCACTCAACCATCTAATCATAGGTAAATATTATGAAATTAAAAAATATAAATGACAAAACCAACTTCATTTTATGAAATTCCTGGCATATGAGGTCGTGTCATGATTATCCATATGTAAGTATAATTTCTGTGCCCTATGTATAGGTTTAACTTTTAAAATGTGTCTCAAGACTTGACATTGATATATTCCATCTACAAATACAGCTGAGTTCTCAGTGAGAAGGATCTTGAAATAAAGAAAAAAAAGTGGATGAAAAATTTAAATCACCATAATTAGTATGAGACAGCTAAACGTGGTTTAAATAACACAGCAAAATGGGAACTAAAAATTAATTCTTCTCTTCCTTCACTACCTAGCATAACCTCTTGGCGGCTCCACTTCTGTGACTGGAATGGTCGTCTTTCGCCTCCAGAAGACGTTTCCTTCTCATTCTCGGGTTTTTTATTTTATTTTATTTTTTTTTAATTTACCTGATGGATTTCCTCTTTTAGGAAGACATGACAATTAGCTTTACATTTCAGCTGCTTTACTGTATTGAAACAGGATGGTGAAAATACAGCTGTTTAAAACATACTGTGAGCAAAAAGGCAACGAAATCTTTTTAAGAAGAGTTATCAAAATCAGGGTGCCAATCACTTTTAGAAGCAGGGTAAAAATTACTTGCGCTTCAATATTTATATTTATATTTATTATAAGAAAAAAGTTTTTTTTTGTGGAAAGAAGGTGCAGAAAAGGGCACAGTATTAGCTAAATATTGTACCTTAGAACATCAGTCATTTCCTTCTCAATAGTACTGAAAGGGTCTAATTTATAAGTTTTTCCATCTCCCTGTTATGCTGGTTTGTAAGTTCTGACACTGCTACTGGTATGTTAATGAGAAGCTAGCGTTCCATTAAGAGAAAACCATATGCTCTGCTGCCTACTGTGAAAGAGAAAGCATGTAATGTGGCTGTTGCCTTAGTAACACATTAATTCATTTTGTCAGTGTTGGCACAGATCATTTCATTTATAAGAAAACAAGTATAATAGTTTACCACATCTATAATATTTACAGTGTTTCTGTTACAAAACAGTGACAAAATGAGTTTAAAAAATAGAGTTGGTATAATATCATTAAAATATGGAATTTGTGGTAAAATTTTCCCTGTAAAAATGAAAAAAAATAAAGATTGGTGTAAAATTCCTCTTCACAATCCTACTTAAAACATTTTAACACCAAACTGTTTGCTTTTTAGCATATTTGTATTATACTAATAACGTGCGTCTGCTGCAAAAAATTTAGTCCATGGAAGACACAAGTGCATTAACAGTTTTTAATGAATGCTAAACAAAATATTTCATACAACAGTTTTGTTAAATTACAACCATTATAAACCTAATCGTATGCTAGTGTGTTACTCATAACAAGACTAAACATTTATCTAGTTTTATCTGTTCTTCCAGATGTTTATTAGTATTCTAGCACTCCTAAAATATTTAAATTAAACCACTCCATTTTCTCATGTGAATGCATTTGGGGTTTTATTCACAGAAAATCTAGTCACATGTATATCTAAATAAATATAGAACACTGTATATGCTTTATGCACAAGTGATACTTAATGTGAATTGAAATAATCCAAAAGCATGATAAAGGAGAGGAGTGATTAGGGGAAAGACAAGTTCCTGTCTATTAAAGTCTGCACCTGCAGCAGGCTATCAGTTCTACCCTTCCTTAGGGTATTCCACACCTGTAAACACACATTCTTAACAACAAACATTTTGCATCTGTGATGTTCACCTACCTTCTTTAACCAATAAAAAGGGACCTGTGTACAAGATAGCGAGCAACTATCATTTACCAGTTAATGTAGTGATTCAAGGTTTATGTCATTTCAAAGGAAGCATTTATACATTGACATAAGTTATACAAATGAGTGCGAAGCACTGCAGAGCTGGCCATCTAAGTAATGAATTGCCAATTATACTTTCAACATTAAGAAATATCTTCCTAAAGTGCTGGTGTTCAATGGGTTCATCCGGAGCTTCATGAATCAAATGTGGGTGTTTTTGTTTTTGCTCTCCTGACTATATTCACTGCAGTGCTCCCAAGTTTGATGAGATTCCTTCTAATTAGAACCCAAGACCCAAGAGTACTTTTGAGAGCCTTCTTTATAGAACTGCAATACGATTACCTTGGGAAACACTTAAGAAAATAAAATTTATGATTAGCTTTGATGAAAATGACTTTAGTTTTAACTTCATAATATCTCTGCTTTGATATGGGTAAAATACTTTGAATGGCTACATCACCAGAAGAGAAAATATAACCAAACATCAATGTGATTTTATATGATAGGAAATTAAATGTCTCTGAAATGTAATCATATCACATTGACTCACCCAATAAAAGTAAGTTAATGAAGTATTTTATCTAATTCATATGTTTTTACTTATTAGTTTGTGGTGCTTGAAAAAATAAGCTGTAAACTTTTCAAGATCCTTCTTTCAACTGGAGCTATTTCTATCAATAAAACTGGTTTGTCAGCAGTTAAATGGCATCATATTTATGCTTTAAGTACACTAAATTATGGGTAGCTTTATAATAAATTTCACTGATTAGACTTACTATAATAATATCATATATATTACTATGACTTTGGTTAAATAAAAAAATTATCTCGTAGTATATAACACCTCAAATTTTAAATCTTTTTGGTTTTAACAGTTTATTGTTATTCATCCTCCCCATTAATTAATGCATTAATCAATGTGAGGATAGAAAATAGGATTGTAAACTGGAAAACATACATATATAAATTTATATGGGAATATATATTCACACATTTACTTTTATGCTATTTAATATATTTTTACATTTTTTTCTTGATAAATAAAACCACATATTTTATATCTAATATTACCCTAGTGAAACTTCTTACCATTTTCTCATGATGATTTCCAAAATCTGCATTTAACATCAAGAGCAAGAAAACAATTGTTGTACCTACACAACAATGAAAAAAGGATGAAATAAAAATTCCCAGAGAAAAATGATTTCTAATGTCCTGTAATCAGGTTAATTATCCTTTCCTCACTGATATCATCAACTATTTGTGTTTCATTTCCATTCAGGAATATGAGGAATCAAGAATGACAGTCATGAAGGCCAACTTACGTTCGAGGTCAGCTTTATGTATGCATTTGTAAACATATTTGAGCCTAAGGAGTTCAACTCTGATAATATTAAATTATTATGTTGCTTCACAACTGTTTATTGACAATGTTATAAAATATTCTTTATAAATAATATTATAATCACTGTTTAAGAATGTACATGAAATATAATCAATATAATATATCAAGTAGAGGTAGATATTTTTGAGCTTTATTTAAAAACTATAAAGGGATATAGAGTAAATATATTAAAAAAACATTAAAATATTTTTAAATGTCACACATCAAATAACAAATAGTTCATAAATACTTGTTGAGTAACTGAATGAACATAAAATTTATAGGTATACTTGCATTCATACCAACTTTCTAGTCTCATACTCACTGAGTTTATGATATTCACAATCCTAATGGTGGAACATTTTGATTATAAGAGTGCTAAAGGTAAGGATTTAAAATTTAGCAATAGTTAATCAGGCTTAGCATTTGGAGTTCCTCTTTTATGAAGTAATGTTTCAGTCCAGTTGAATTCAATGTAAATTTGCTGACTGGTGGAAAAGGAGGGACAGAATTAAATAAGCTCTCAAATCCTTTACCATAAAATTATGCTAAAATAGTTGTACAATAAGAATGCAGATTTTAGTAATTATCAAAAGATATTTTAAGTTGAGATGTAATTTTTTATTGTCATAATTCATTTAACACAAAATATGTAATGTGATCCAAATAATAAACCTTAAATAGTTGAATACAGAAAAAAATTGGTCTAATGCATTAGGGGGATAGAGAGAAATGTGTCAGTGTAAGGATAATGACGTGATTTGGGCTGTGTTCTTTTCTGGAAAAATTCAGATCTCTTTTTTAAGTTTTTCTTATTTATTATCTACTATATATATAATACTTCCTAAGTAAGTGAGGAAGATATAAAATACATGCTATATTATTTTAAAAGATTATGCGATATTAGTTTTTATTTCTCCATTAAGAAATTCACAAACAATTGTTGGCCGTTAACTTATTTCTAACTATTCCAATGATTAGGGTACACTAAAATATCTAGTTCTGGGACATTATTTTCTAAGCTTAACTTATATGGTATAGGAGAACATATTACAGCACATTTGACTCATACTTTTATGACATAATTAGTATATAAAAAAGCTTTATTTAGAAATATTGGAGCACTGGGTAGTAGTTTCTCATATATCTCAAGTTGACTTAAAGAGAACACGTTGGAGATAGAAATTCTCCTAAGTTTATGCTAAGATTATTCAAACATACGCCATGCATTTTCTTCAGTTTTGTCTCCTTTTTAACTTTTGGTCAAATTGGTAAGCAGCTCAGCTTCCTAGCAGTATAATATGAAGCCGTTAATGATATGAAGCTGTTAATGATATCTGAAGACTGGACTTTTTATTTGTAGGAATTTATGTGCTAGCCAGTACAACAGAGTTTTCCTTTTGTTTGTTTTGCTTTTTCCTCTTAAATACAGAGAAAGAAACTTATCCCTTAAAAAGACTCTTGTGGGGAAAAGAAGTGTACTAAAGAAAAGTACACATCAAATTTGAATTTTTCTGTGGAAAATAAAATTTGGGCGTGTATAAAAACACCTTTTTTAAAAAATATTTTATTTATTTACTTGAGAGAGAGACAGAGATAGCGACAGAGATGAGTGGGGAGGAGAGGGAGAATGCTTCTCCCTGCAGAGCAGGGAGCCTGATGTGGAACTTGATCTGAGGAGCCTGGGACCATGATCTAAGCCAAAGGCAGACTCCCAACCAACTGAGCCACCCAGGCGCCCCTAAAAAACCCTTTCCTAAAAATCCATATCCCTATAAACTACACTCTATTTTGATAAAATTGGATATTTCATAAACCAAAAGTATATACTAAGATACATCATAATCGGACCTTTCCATATTTAATATGGAAATACTACTTGCAAAACTTTTACCATGATAATAATTTCTTATTTGTTTGACAATAAAGGATGGTGTAACTTTTTTTAAAAAAATAAAATCCACTTTAGCATTTATGCTAAAAAAACTTTAAAAAGAATATAATGGTACCACTCAAAGCAATAAAGAATTATTTCAGATGTGGCATACAAGGAATGCTCAGCCCGTGGCCTCATAAAGAGTTCAAAATAAGCTTTTGTAAGGTGGGCTCTCTGATTTGTGCAAAATTGATATGTATAAAATCACCAACTTTTTTTTCTTCATTTTCTGTTTGTTTGAAAATAGATCTCCAGTTTCTCTGTTCAGTTTACTCATACTGAGTAGGAATTTGTCTTCTTCGCTTGTGTATTTTTTATAGTAGTAACTCATTGTTCACTAAATGTTTGATGACTTGAATTGAAACCCTATGATAGGTGAGTTTGTCCTTATTTATAAAGATGATATTGTAGCTTGTGTTAAAATATTTATTAAATTTATAGAAATAACTAACTTTATAAGGTAAGCTTGGAAAAAATATTATTTCCTTTCTTGGTTTTCACATACTAAACGTATAAGCAATTTTAGCTATAATTGCTTTAGTGAATTGTCAGTCTATGCAATTGGTTTTTTTTTTTTTTTTTATGCAATTGTTTTTTTAAGTAGACTCCACGCTCAGCATGGGGCATGAACTCCCCTGAGATCAAGAGTCACATGCCCCACCAACTGGGCCAGGCAGGTACCCCCAGCCTATGTAAAATTTTAAATAATATCAAATTGACTGTGTATTTGAGATTTGAAGAAATACAAAATGCCGTGACTCATTCTAGAATAGGCAAGTAGTCAATACTCATACAAAATAATTTTCAAAAGTTTACTTTGACACATAAGAAATCTTTTATATATATTTTTATTCTCAGTGTCCCTCAATGTACTTATAAAATACCTAACTACATAGGGAAGTTTCTATTCAATTGAGCATCAAGCTTATTGAATTTTATATGTAATCCCATAAAGATTAAATTATTTAGTCAAGATTATATTTTAAATTCTACTCAGAATTCAAAGTTTTCTGCCTGTTTAGATTATTTCTAGATATAGCTAATTTTACAAAAGTGTAATCAGAAACTTGCAATATTAAGTACAATATGGTTGGAGTGAGGAAGTAAATAATAGCAAATAAATCTATATGAAAATTGTAAACATTTCTTCTCACCTTTTAAATGTTTATTTTCTGGTTATTAAGCCCACAATAAATTATTTTACTGAATTAATACCACATTTAAAGTTGATTATTACTTAATAACAGAGTAATTCATCGAGATTATTCTAAGTTTATCCCTAAAGCAGACGCAGAAAACAATATTACCATAAAGATTCTAGAATTTGGGGCTTTGTCAAGGTGCTAGTGGGACAAATATATACCATCTTGCTATAGTAAGCCACAGGTATTTGGAAAGTTCCAGTTCACAAATAATTACAAGCTAAAATTTGGAAAGTAGATTTCTGAAACTTTGAAATCTACTATACTTTTCTGCATATATAATATTGTAACGAAGAAGAAAGAAGAGGAGGAAGCTGAGAGAGGATGAGAAGCAAGAAAGGAGAGAATGGGAGAAAAGAGAGAGGAGGAAGGATGGAGGAAAAGAAGAGGGGGTGGGGAAGGACACACTGAAATTTTCTTGAATGAATGAACAAAGGTTGAAAGAGAAAAAGACTGGAAATTTAGAAGACGTGTGTATTTGTGAGAAAGAGATTGACTAAAGTTGGACTAAGTTTGGTTATGTGTTTAAAATTTGAGAGAAGGATGAGGGGGCAAGGAGAATGCATCAGGGCTGAGTTCCCTTCAAAGGAGGGAGATAGAGAGAAAGAGGGCGTGAGGCACAGAAGAGCCAACAGGTGGCACCAATGGTTTGACACAGTTTAGTTGTTTGGCAAGTATACCTGGTCAGTTTGGAGTTAGGAAGAAAAGACTGGAAATACTGCATGAGACACCTATCTGTCTTGAAGAAAGTTTAAACACAGAATGATTTCTCTAGTAGAGAGTAAAATAAGCAATTAAATTTACTCAACAGATAATTGAGCACCAACTAAGTGCCATGTGCCATTTATAGGCCCTAGAACTATCATAGTGAGCTACTAGACATAGCCTTTTGGAGTTTATAGTCTAATGAGGCTGATAGTCAGTACTTACGAATACACCATTAAATAAACATTGAAGTATAAACTGTCATAAGTTGTTTGGAGGAAATGAATCAGGACAGAAGTGTATTTATTTATTATTATTATTTTTGCATGTGTTGGTTAATTTTTTTTCAAAGATTTTATTTATTTATTCATGAGAGATCCAGAGAGAGAGAGAGAGACAGAGAGAGAGAGAGACAGAGAGAAGCAGAGACATAGGCAGAGGGAGAAGCAAACTCCCTGCAGGGAGCCTGATGTGGGACTGATCCTGGGACGCCCTGAGCCAAAGGCAGGTGCTAAACTGCTGAGCCACCCAGGCATCCCACATGTGTTGGTTAATTTTTATTTATTTACTTTTTAAGGAGACTCTGCACCCAACATGGGGCTGAAACTCACAGCATTGAGATTAAGAATTGCTTGCCCCACTCACTGAGCCAGCCAGGTGCCCTAAGAGTGTGCTGTTTTATAACACGTGTGCTGTATTTGTCCTATGGGTAGCAAATCTTCTCTGTGGAAGTGATGTTTGAGCTGAGGTGTTTGAGCTCTGATGTTTGTCCTGAGTAGAAAGGAATTAGGCAGAGTGATAGAAAAAAAATGTTGCAGAAGAACCCTAAAATAGGAAACCATTTCATGTGTTTGTGGGACTAGACAAAGGCCAGTAAATTCAAGAATTTGCTGCGAGGAGTAGTTAGACACAAGATTGGAGGAGTAGATAAGGAAGGTCAGGCAGAGGCTTTAAGTAACATTAGGATTGGGCACTTTTTCTGTAATTCACAGAAAGTGGTCGAAAGTTCCAAACTAATGTGTTATTTCATCATATTTGTGCTTTCAAAAGATCACCTTGATTGTGTGATTTGTAAACAGAATTTAGAGTGTATGTTTAAGGTGAGGGGAGGCAGAGTGGTAATATGGAAATAGAATGGATTCAGAAATCATTATTTGAAGGCTATTATAGTAACAGATGAAAGATGATGATACCTTCAACTAAAGAGGTATGGGAAAGGTGGAGAGGAGTGGGAAGATTCAAGATATATTTAGGAAGTAGAATCTACAAGAATGCCAATACACTGAGAATGGGAATCAAAGAAAATGAGGATGTCAAAGCTACTCTTGGGATGGGACACCTTTTCAAGTACTGTAACTGTATTTTCTCACATCATCCTACATTTTGGTTTGAAATTCATACATGATCATTTAATTAAAGGACATGATTATTTGCAAGGGATTCCCGAACAGAAAATTGCATTGCATTGGTAGCTCTGCAAATATGTTGTCTATTTCCAAAATAGTGCAAAATTCAGCGTTGTATGCTCCAAAGGTTTCCCTCCTGGAGCTAAGAAAGACAAGCATTCTTGTTCTCTCCTTTCTCCTCTGCTATTCCTTTGTCCACAATGTCTCTGAATCCCATCATAGATCACTGACCTATATTCTGTACTTGCCTCTCACCCCCAGTTGGTGATGGTAAGACTTTGTAAGTTCAAGATCATATTGACTTTAGGAAGAAACTGTCGTTCCTGCTACTTATCAGGTTTTATCATCAAGAGAATTTAATTTAAACACATTATCTAAGTTAACAATGAAAACATAAATAAGACTCATATTATTTATTTTAATCATTATCATCTGCTATGCACATTAAGTGTGCCATATACAGTTTACCCTTAAACAACATGGGGGTTGGGGAGGCCAGTCCCCCGAGCAGGAGGAAATCTATGTGTAACTTTTGATTATTAATAGTCTACTGTTAACCAGAGGCCTTAGCAATAAAATGAACAGTTGATTAACACATATTTTGTATGTTATTTGTATTATAGACTATATTCTTACAATAAAGTAAGCAAGAGAAAAGAAAATTTTATTAACAAAATCATAAGGAAAATAAAATACATTTATAGTACTCTATTTGTCAAAAATTTGCATATAAGTGGATCCTCACAGTTCAAACTGTGTTGAGAGTCAACTGTGTAATTACACTATTTTTAAGTGTGAAGGATAAGAAATTAGCAGTTATTAATATGTGGCCAACTTAGTGACAAAATAAAGTTTTTGAATTCACAACACAAATTTAAGCCTTTTGTCTGATAATAATGGCTATAATTTTTAAGCCTTTATTAAAGGCAAGGAAATATATGGATACATGATCTCATGTAAATCTCACTAAAATCCTATGAGATACATTATTAGTATTTCCATTTTTTCAGAGGGAGAAACTGATATATTTTTAAAAAATCAAGTAATTTTTTCAAACAGTCTGGCTCATTTTAAAATTCAGTGTATATCATCTTAAGAAATTTCATAATTTGTATCTTTATTGAAAGTTCTAGGTTAAATCTTGGAAAGGAAACACTTCAATATTCTTTTTGTGCTTTGAACTAAAGTTAGGTATTTTTAGCCTAAAACAAAGTTTTAGAAATAATTTTTTTTTTAGAAAAAAATTTTAAGAAATACATGTGACTTGCTTTTTGAAAAGCTTTTGTCAACATCTGACTTTTGAATACAGGTATGTATAAAGCCAAAGGCTTTATAGGTAATATGTCAAAGCCACATGTTGGCCCACAGGTCATTTAGTCCTACACTTACTTTTATCCTGGGCATGTCATTTAACTGCTTTAGTAATGAATTGTTTCATTTTAAAATGTGAATAGTAACATTCACTTCTAGCAATTCCAACAAGACCAATGAATATAAATGAGATATTGGTTAAAGTAATCAATAATTTATTTATTTAAGATGTACTTATTTTATTTTATTTTTAAAAAAGATCTTATATATTTATTTATTCACAAGAGACACAGAAAAGGGAGGCAGGGACACAGGCAGAGGGAGAAGCAGGCTCTGTGTAGGGAGCCTGACGAGGGACTCAATCCCCGGACTCCAGGATTACGCACTGAGCCAAAGGCAGACATTTAACCACTGAGTCACCCAGGCGTCCCTATTTTATTTTATTTTAAAGGAGAAAAAGAAAGAGAGAGTGCAGGGGGAGGAGCAGAAGAAGAGGGAGAGAATCCTCAATCAGACTCCCCACTGAGTGCAAAGCCTGATGCAGGGCTCTGATCCCTGGTCCCTGAGAGCATGACCTGAGCTGAAACTGAGAGTTGGATACTTAACTGACTGAGCCACCCAGGTGCCCCAATCACCAATAATTTGTGAAAGAATGGTTCAAACTAAGTCAATGTATTTATTATCTTTTAGCTATCACATTGAGAAATGTGTGCGAACCTGGAAGTTCTTGAAAAAGGATCTCTTCACAACATCTAGAATTCCCTTGCCACACACGTCAAAGTGGAATAAGGTAAAGATAGAACTAGAATCTTTCCTAGGTTTTTCGATAATTACCCTACACAGGGAAATAGTATTGTCACAAGGTTTTCTGCCTAAATTTCAAAACACCACATGGCTTATTAAAAACGAGATGTTAATTTCATTAGATAAAATATAAAACTGATTTTTTTTTATTGAATCTGTTACAGTTTGGACATTTTAGGAGAAACAAAGCAAAACAAGTAGGGGGAAAGGCAGTTGCATTTTTGGAGACTGTCACAAGAGGGCATTTATGGATTAACTCAGTACATTTTTCTATATTGGAAAACACTGAAAGCATTTCCAACTCCCAAAAGCAAACTAAGAATCATTAATTAGTAAAAATTTAAAGGGAGAAAAAGAAAGTCTCTAAAGTTTTTATTTTATATTAATTCTGCTCTAGGAAGTTTGTTCTTTTTCAGGTGTTTCTGTCAGATGAACAGTAGTATATACTTTCAAGTGTTTGATGTGAGTGACTCATTTCTCCAAAATACTGAGATCTGAAAAACGTTTTATTACCTTAAAAAAATCACACATATTTTGTTTCTAGCATTTGTTTGTATACTATTATGAGACAAATATGTAAAATAAATGTTATTACTACAACTGATAAAAGGTAATTACATTTTAAAACATGATTTTATCTTTTGTGCTGAAAAACAAGCTAATTAATATTCCTAAGTATTTTGAAAACAGGTGCCATTTAGACAATACAAGCATAAATGCCTTAATAAAATAATGAAAAGCTTAGTTTCATTAGGAAATAGGTAGAGTAAATTGCTAGAAAGAGAGTGTGCTAGAGCCCACTTAAGGGGAAAAAATAAACTGAATCAAATGTTAGGATATTTTTACTCATAATACCTTGAGTTCTTTAAGAGCAAGGTCTTTGTCATATTCATCTTTATAATCCCAGCCCAGCACGGTGCTGAGAATACAGTAGGTACTCAATGAATATAACTAAATGAATACATGAAAGCATCCCTGTAATTGAGGATAAATTTAGAAGTGGCAGAGCAAGGGAGAATTTTCAGTGATTATTAATTAAATTAATGACTTTCTTGTTGCATTAATTGATGTCAAACCTTCAAATACAAAGGGAAAACTTCATTCAATCACCTGGGGTTTCCAAATAACTGCAGAGTTGGTGCCATATAAACAAAACATCAGGAGAGCTAATGTGATGATATGTATATAGTCAATTGGCAAGAACAAAGGAGTTGCAGATATTGGAGCAACAATGTATATAATATGATCTAGGAATGCTAGAGCTATAAATCTTTTCATGATCATCTAGTCTAACCCACTAACATCCAATCTATATCATGGAGGATTCAACCTTTGTCCAATTGATCCAATATTTTGTGGTATTTGCTTTTTATTCGTCAAAGATCTGTAATGAGCTCTAAGAGTATGTAATAAGAATTGTATAATCCTTGCTATGGTATGATTTTATACAATTTCAAGAAAAACTAAAGAAATGTGCCATATTAGGGGCACCTAGGTGGTGCAGGAGGTTGTACCATCAACTCTTGGTTTCAGCTCAGGTCCCAATCTCAGTGTCTTGAGATTAAGTCCCCTGCTGGGCTCCATTCTCAGTGGGAAGTCTGCTTGAGATTCTCTCCCCCTCTCCTTCTGATTCTCCTGCTCTCATGCACTTTCTTTCTTAAATAAATACATACATCTTAAAAAACAGAAAGAAATGTGGCATTTTAGATAACCTGTAGTCTTATTACAAATAAACATACAATTTCCTTTAGGCATTTTATCATAATTAGAACAAATTTCAGATTTGTTTTCTTATTTCTGCCATAGCACAAGATTTCAGAAGCCATTTTCATTACTCCATACTCAGGGAGGATAGTGAGACATGGGGAAACAGTCTGTTTATTTGAATTAAATAGTTCTGAATTTAGAACTCAACTCTAATACTGAGTAGGAATTTTTTTTTTCTATATCTGTTTTTCATCTCTAATATTGGGATAATATTGCCTACCTTAGTGGATTATAGGTTTTTACTGTTGTAGGTATTATATTTTCATATTGTAGGTAGTGTATTTTAATATATGTAAATTGCCTGATACGTAGAAGATAGTCCATATAATATCAGACTTTATAATTAGAGAACCATAGATTTTAGGGCTTTTATTGAGGAATTTGAGATATTGGCAGAAATGATCACAAAATTTTCATGTACTTCTTCGTATTTCTCAGACACGTTGGTGCTTAGTTTGGACCATGAGAGCAGTTCTGATCAACTGGCTTTCGTGGGAATAATGTATGTCACTTTTTGGCTGAGATCGGTAAATGCTATACATCCCCTTCATCAATATCTTTCCCTACCAGAGTACCCCATGAAACCTGGTCCTGAGATGGTGATGTCTCAATATCCCAAGGTCTCCATCATTTGAATTATTGAGCGACTAAATGGAGCAGATTCCTTGCAGGCCAGTGTGGACATGTGTAGGATCTAACATTTGTTATGTTAGGCCACCATTTAGGAACTACATTATCACTGCAGCATAATTAATAATCTGATCTAACCCAAACACTTCATTTTATTAACAAGGAAACTAAAATCCAAAGAGTCAGTTTGTGTAACAGCCAAAACTAGAATGCAAATATTAAATGAATATAGAGGTATTGGATCATTTTCAAGTGTTTTATGAGTCACAGAATACTTCTTCAGTTCCTCAATATAAATATACCTAATATATGTTCCTAAATTCCTACAGTGAAACTGACATCTCAAGTTACTTTTTTAAATCATTTTTCCCCCTTCCTTCCATCTATGTTCAATATAAAGTTCCCCAATCAGGCTGGATAGTCTTCTGGAAAAGACCTTCTTGTTTATCTATTCTTGCCTTCACTTAAATTCAAATAACATTATGTTTTTGTTTTAAACTATGGGCCAGATATCAAATCCTATTCATTAAGAAAATATTTGAAACCAGAAGTCCTTTTCTTGAGACTTTTCTCTGACTAGCAGTTGGTTAACCTTAAAAAAAAATATATGAATTTAAAGTACTTTAAGTTCTAAATTGAACTAATCAGGTACTGTATTCTATAAAGGACATTTTTTTATGCCACTTGCTTGCCCTTAATAAAACTTTATATTGTGCTGAAATTTCTGGTTATAATTTGAATTTGTTTTTCCAATGTTTGGCTACTTCTTGAAAGTATTGACTTATTTTTGTAATTGATGATAAGTGAGATTAATTTAAATCTATATTTGACACATTCATTTACTTAATCCTCAAAACTTTTTATTTTTATGCCTAATAATATGAAGATTAAAAGCAGTCTTCTGAGTATTTTATGGAAGTGGGAATGATTGCTAAGAATGAAAGTGTAGACAGAGAAAATGACTTTTCAGGATACATATACTGAAGAACAAAAAAGAGGGGTGCCCGGTGGCTCAGTCTGTTAAGTGGCCAATTCTTGATTTTAGCTCAGGTTATGATCTCAGGGTCCTAGGATCGACCCCCACACTGGGCTCTGTTCTCAGCAGGGAGTTAGCTTGGAGATTCTCTCTTTTTCTTTCCCTCTCTAATATAAACAAATAAATCTTTTAAAAAAAGAACAAAGAAGAGGGAAGAGGAATCCATGAAAAAGAAAGATTAGGCACAGTCATGTAAATAGAAGTATAGGCAATAAAATAAATGTTTAAGAATCATACGATAGAGTTAAAGAAAGAGATAGCAGGCATCACCTGGCTCTGAGATATAAGGATTATAACTGAGGAAAGTCATCTGGCTTTGATATTAAAAGATATCTTTGTTGGTTTTTGAACATATTGATTCTTAAACTTCCCTTTCTCTTTGTAACATAAAATATATACCCACTCCCATCAGCAGCAATGCATTGTCAGGGCTGAAAAATATCAAAAGCAGTATCTTGAATCAGAATATCATAGTAGGACATGGGTACCTTTAGATATTTCAAGTTATGCAGATCCAGTGCCTGAAGAAGTCAAGTAACTCCTCCACCGAAATGAGAACCACTGTTCCAAAGTAGTTTTTCAAACTCTTTGAGTTTTTTCAAACTCTTGTTTTTCTGGGCAGTCCTGGAATTCATAGATATAGCCTTGAGGTCTCTGAGTTGACTATGAAAGAAATTTAAATTCTGTGATTTCATTTTAGTTGAAAATCTAAAAAATATTATAAACGTAAATCCCATTATTGAATATGCACTTGCTACATGGCCAGTGCTTGTATTTGCCTCTAAATGTAGATGTTTTTAGGAAATGAAGGACAAATGCCTCTCCATTAGTATATGCTGTACTGATGATGGTTTCACAGTCCTAATGGAGAAGTGTCGGGGAGAGTTATGGTATGACATGAACTTGAAACTTACTATATAGGGACCTGAGCTCAAAGGAAGCAGGGCTGTAATAGGACATCTCATATTCCCTTTATGAGCTGTATTGTGTGGATTCCATCTGTGTCCACATCAATCATTAACAGTAATACTAAATCTATATACCTTAATGAAGAAAATTTCTGTTTCTTCTTGTGGCACTAATTGGATTACATAGGCATTTAACATAGACTACAACAATATAGTGGAACTAAATTTATCTTTAAACAAAGAAGATGAATTTAGAGAGTTCTTGGGACATCTAATTAAAATTGACATTTTTTCCCAACAAGAAGCCATAACTTTATTATTGATAGAAACACTACAAATTTCAAACCAAGCTGCAGTTATTCTTTTGAAACACCAAAAAAAAAAAAAAAAAAAAAGAAAGAAGGAAAGAAAGAGTCCTCGTTTTCACATGGTTACATTGTTAATTCCATAATAGCACTTAGAATATCATTACTTTTGTTCTTTAGGGCTCGGACTGCCTTTGCTCTTGACACATTTGCTTGTGACATGACCAAGTCTATGTCCGTAACCTCTACACCCATTTCATCAACCCCTTGGAGTCTGTGTGTTTTCTTGAATGTTTGAGACGGCTTCACCTTGAACTTTGAATTTCTCAGTAGCTGCTAGTTGTGCTTGCTGAGATAAGTCCTCAATCTTGGCTTCCCCCAAAACTGTAGGTATCTGAAGCTGGGCTCTTGTAGATATCTGGTTTTGTGATGACAAACAGGATATTCTTAGATTTCTGGATAGTGACTCTTGTAACCCCTGTAACCTGTCAAAGACCCAGTTTGGACATAGCCTTCTATGCCTTCCTTTCACTCTGGCTCTTTTTTGCTTTACTGACTGGTTCTTCATCGATTTCAGCTGCTGCTGCCAGCTGGGCTTGTGTGATTGCTTGTGTGGAATCCTGTTCCTCAAGCCCTGGTACTGATTCTTCACTGTCAGATTCTGTTCCAGACCCTGTTTCAGCCTGGGGCTGTGGCAACTCCTGCTCTGTAGCAGGGACAGTTTCTGTGGCTTCACCAGGCATTTTGTGCAGGGAACGCGGAACCAAAATGGTGGCAGAAAGAGAGCTAAAACTGACATTTTAAGATTGCTCCTCAAAGAGTTTAGGCTTAAATATAAGGTCTGATTATCATTATTATTCACATATTTTATAAAACTGGGTTATTTAACTAGGCCTAAATGTTATTGATACAAAAATAGAGAAGCAGATTACATATAGAAGTATATATTATGCTACGTTATATTGATCAGTAAATGCAACTAAGTATTTTCTGAAATATATTATTTAACCTATTATATTTGTTTTTTTTAAGATTTTATTTATTTATTCATGAGAAACACAGAGAGAGAGAATGAGAGGCAGAGACACAGGCAGAGGGAGAAGCAGGCTCTATACAAGGAGCCTGATGTGGGACTCGATCCTGGGACTCTGGATCATGCCCTGAGCTAAAGGCAGACACTCAATTGCTAAGCACCCAGGGATCCCTAATCTATTATATTTGTACTATTAATTTATAATTTATTGGTTTTCCAGTTTACATGAACTTTCATGGTTACATCATTATAATTGATAACATTTATACAGAGTTTAAGTTAAATTTATATTTATGCATATTTAAGTAACAAATAATTTAACACTGTCAATAGGTTAAAAAAGAATTCTGTTTCAAAAAGTAAATATCTCAAATATAAGAAAAGCTGTTCTAAAGTTTATTTCATAAAGTAGTGTCGGTGAAAGCTAGATTCCTTTCATCTCAGGAAAGTCTAGGGTGAGAAACTAGTGGTTGTAGTGATATAAAACATCTATTAGAGAAATGTGGTGGAAGAAAAAAAAGAAAAATAGGGCAGGTGCTAGAGAAATCAGCTGAATTAGGCAGGCTGGGTCAAGATAGGAAGACCTAGGCATGATGCGAAGCCAGTGTGGTTAGAAAGCCATGGAAGGAGAGGCCAGAGAAAGCAGATTATGGTAGAACAAGATCTGTTCTGACACTTGCCCTATGGAAACACACTGATAACAAATGGCAACTTGCCACATGGCGTCAACCCATGAAGCAGCACTATATAAAAATCTGAGACACCGTCCCCACTGCCCGTCTCCATTTTCTGCCAGAGGTCTCTTATTGGTAGGGATCACCAACCTAGACTGGTGAGAAGAGTCACTGAGGGCAACTGTTAAAATTCCCTGATTCCATATCAACATTTTGATCAAAATCTTCATGAGGATGATAGAGTAGGCAGTTAGTTAGACACCAGCCGAGGCAGGGTGGTGATAAATAAGTGATGTATCAGAAGCTGGAGGGCACAACATCCTGATTTTGTGGCTTTTAACATCCTGGCCATATGGCTTTCAAGACCAGGGGCTGACAGACCAAGCACTACAGGTGCAGAACATGTGCTCTCCTCTTCAACCTCTGCCCCCTAGAGTAACCTGTAGCCTCATTATAATAAATT
Source organism: Nyctereutes procyonoides (assembly GCF_905146905.1). Classification (NCBI taxonomy): domain Eukaryota; kingdom Metazoa; phylum Chordata; class Mammalia; order Carnivora; family Canidae; genus Nyctereutes; species Nyctereutes procyonoides. The sequence goes on from NW_026575145.1 coordinate 17,402,877, forward strand.
TACATTATGATTTTGACATGCCCTGCCTTCCCCCACCACGATGGCCGTGACAGTTTCAGCAAGTACTTTGTAGAGCCAAAAACTCTCCCTCCCAGCTGGTAGAAGGAATCCTTCAGATGATTGGAAACATCCTCAGTCAGAGGCTTCCCTAGCTATGACCCATAACCTATGCAAATATAGAAAATCCTGGTGCAGTTGCCACCTCCGGGCCTACATACTCCTCCTTCTTGAGAGGGTATTCTCCTTAATCAACTGCTTTGTGTTTGTTACCCTCCCTCTGGTTTTCTTTACTTGTGGGGAATCCAAGAACTGAAACCTCCATTCACACAAGGCAGACTCTCCTACAGGTAACAAGACTAGTCGGGGAAGCCTGTGTTTTTTTAATAGATTTCCAAGGTGTTATGATCCTCTGCTACTTTTTGTGGCATGATTGGATATAATGTTTCTTAAAATGTGGTTCATGGACCAGCGATACTTATTAATTCTCAGGCTTCAAGTCAGACCACTGAAAATCCCCAGAGGTGGACCCTATGAATTCCTGTTTTCACAAGCTAGCCAGATGATTTTGAAGCACACTGACCTTTGAGAACCACTCAATTAATGGGAAGTCAGTTGAAACTGGATATCTTAAAGTGGAGGCCCAGGCATGGATGTCTTTTAAAAGGTTTTCCTAGGTGGTATTAATATGCACTTCTTTCTTATCCCCACCTCCCCACCTAGATCATCCTCTCCTATTTACCATATACATGTTCTCATTATCAATGATTATTTGTTGACTGAATCAATTATTTAATACATTAGTCCTAAATAGTATATTTCCTATAACAGATGTAAGGAATAATGTCTACATGTAGAACCCATGCTTATTTTTCTACATGTTCCTGCTCAAATTTCATCTTTGTTATTCCAGGAAAGACTGGACTACAAGTTGGTGAGAATGATATTGTAGACAGGAGTAACTTTGAGTCTGCTGTAATTTATGTAAAAAGTCAAAATTTGGTTGTTTATTATTACCAACAAATTACTTGAGGCACACTTCACAATTAATCAAGGCACACCACAATTTTGAGCTATTTGAAGATTGAGAAGAACAAATTAATATATATGGAAACTGGTCAAGTTTTTGACTCCAGCTTAGAGTCCTTTAATCTGAGAGACAGAGAAGAGAGTGGGTTTTGGCCTGCCTTAGGTCTGCTTTCTTTGTCTAATCACAGTAGGCCCCAGAGAGGCTGACGGTTTTCTTCATTACCCTAATTCCCGTAGTCAGTTTCATTTAAAATTAGCCACTCCCCTCACTTCTTGAAATGTAGTAGGAAGGTTTGGAAAAAAGTCATGCAAAGGCAAGAACTCTCAGTGTTTTAGGTATATAAACTAGTTTAGCATAGAACTAGAATTAGTTGGTACAAAATATTTGTCTACTGGGTCTTACATTAGCTATTGTCAGGATTATCAGATCTGAGATACTCATTTTACACGAAAAGAAACTGAGGTCAAGAAAGTTTGTCCCCGCCCTTCCTCTCTACTGTGCCACTCTCTTCTAGACTTGAGTTAGCTCAGAGAAAGTGTGGGTGAAGTTGTGTGGGCTGATCTCATTTCTCTTTGTGAGTCATCTCCTGGAACTATAACTCATTCTCCAGAGCCTTGGAACGCTGAACTCTTGACTTTTTATTAGAAGACAAGAGGAACACTTACCACTGAGAAAAAGAAAAATCCTGAATTGAGTGAAAAAAAAGGAAAGTATTGGGATCATTGGATAAATAAAAGGAAGAGAATAAAAGCAGAGAGAGAAATGAACATAAATTCCGGGTCGCTTGATAAAAGGATGTTATTTTTAGGTAATACATCAAGTGTTACTTCCAATTTATATAGAACTGTTTATAAGAGAAGCTATCATATCATACACTGTCATAAGCTTCTCAGAGAGGCCTTGAGAAATGAGCGTAGGCATTGGACAGGTTGATGGGAATAGAAGTCCAAAAAAAGGGAAGATAATTTATTCATCCATTTACCAATTCCCTTATTCCTTGTTCATTTATTTACTCACACATTAATTCACTGAACAAATATTTAAAGAGAGCCTGTGCAGACACAATCTCTGCTTTCTTGGAGCTTTTACAGAGTAATAATACTGAGAGACATGCTATAATACAGGTTATGTTGAAAACTTTAAGAACTGTAGTTTACTGTAGCTACAGGAAAAGATTCACAAGGCAACATTGGGAAATGAAGCTGGAGACAGGGAGAAACACAGTCAGAGACATGGAGACAAAGAGAGCATTTCAGGAAGATTATTCAAGCTATGATGTAGAGGAACTGGAGGTAGCAAATTTGCAGGCATGGCTCCCACTTAAACAGCTCTTTTATAGTCAAAATCAGAATGGAGAAAGACTACCGTAATGAAATCAGATTAAATGGGGTGGTTGATGCAAATGTAAAGGTTGATAAGTAATGTAACTTGGAATCTTTTTTGCCATTTTGTTCTAGATGTGACTCTTACATTCAGAAAAATCTCTCTTTTTTAAAAAAAAGTAGGCTCCACACTCAGTGTGGAGCCCAATGAGGGACTTAAACTCATGACCCTGGGATCAGGACCTGAGTTGAAATCAAGAATTGGATGCTAGGGATGCCTGGATAGCTCAGTGGTTGAGCATCTGCCTTTGGCTCAGGGCATGATCTCGGAGTTCTGAGATCGATTCCCACATCGGGCTCCCTGCATGGAGCCTGCTTCTCCCTCTACCTGTGTCTCTGCCTCTCTCTCTCTCTGTGTGTCTCTTATGAATAAATAAATGAAATCTTAAAAAAAAAGAGTTGGATGCTTAACCCCTGAGCCAACAAGGCACCACTCCATTTTTTTTAAAATACTTTATTTATTTATTAGAGACAGAGAGAGATTGAGGCAGAGACACAGGCAGGAGAAGCAGGCTCCATGCCGGGAGCCCGACGCGGGACTCGATTCTGGGTCTCCAGGATCACACCCTGGGCTGAAGGTAGTACTAAACCGCTGAGCCACCCGGGCTGCCCTCCATTTTGTTTCTTAAATTAATTAATCAACATTTGTTTTCATATATGAGATTTAATCAATTAATATTATTCTGGATAATTGAAATTTTCATTCCTTTCATCTTATGTTCTCGTGATCTGTTTTGTTACAACTGTATGATGATTCTTTGCTACCCTTTCAGTATCACTTTCTACTTTCCTCTTGTCCCATTCTGCTTTTGCCCAATTGATAGCAATGGCTTCTGAGTTCTTTGTTGTACTGTGCAATCTATTTTTCTAGTAGTTACCTTTATTTTTTTTTAAAGATTTTATTTATTTATTTGAGAGAGAGAGAGAGAGTAGGAGCACAGAAGGAAAAGGAGAAGCAGACTCTCTGCTGAGCAGAGAACCTAACATGGGGCTCGATCCCAGGATCCTGAGATCATGACCTGAGCCAAAGATGCTTAACCGACTGAGCCACTCAAGTGCCCCCTCCTTTTTTTTTTTTTTTTTAAGATTTGCCTTCATTTTTAACAAATACATTTTAGCCCTTGTTATCTATGTATCTATCTATCTTATCTGTGTGTGGATAGAATTAAACTAAATGAAGGATATAATAACATTAATGTTCATCTTACAAACAATCTAGCAGTAGAATATTCATAATTCCTTAGAAATAGAGAGTAGATAAATACCCATAATCATAGTGGAAAATTTTAGAATATTATCTTAGTATTTAACAGGTGAACTAGATGAAATATGGTAAATATTATAAAAATGATAAAAATATTTGATTAACACAAATTAAAAAAATCTCAATTATACCCCTCAATAAACACACACCCAGAGAAAAAGACAAAAAGAGAGAGAGAGCAAGGGGAGGAAGGCAGGATATGTGTTCTCTGTAGGATACAGATGTTTTATTTTCACAAAACATTTGTGAGAAGAAGAGAAACTTTCACTCAAAAGGTTACAAACGAAGTTAAATTATACTTCATAACGTACCTTTTACAGAATATTTGCTATACATAAATAAAACAGGAAACTAAGGATAAAAAGATACAAAATAATTAGGTATTTGAGAAAAAAGCTATCCCAAATAGCGCAGGTACTAAACGGCCCATCATAATTAAATTAAATGATTTGCAATTGAATAAAATAGACATGAATATATCAAAACTCATGACCATGATGCAGGCTGTGTTTAAGATCTGGGCCTTGTGTGGTTTATTATTAAATAAGCATTAAAAAAATAGAAACAGATGAAAAGAACAAAATAAAAGGCGTATCAGTGTAAAGACAAATCAATTCTAGAGACCTGCTCTTCATCATTGCACCCAAGGTTAGCAATAGTGTGTGGTTCACTTATAAATTTACCAGAAGGGTTGTTAAGTGTTTTTACCACAATAAAGAAAAATGACTGAACAGTAAAATAGGAAAAAAAATGAGAAATGATGAGTAAAACCAAGTTTTCACCTGAAACTCTTGACTAAAATGTATAAATCCCTGACATGAAAGAGAGAACAAGAAAATTTACAATATTTTATATTTAAAACTTATATTATTATTATAAATATATTACCAGTATTATACAAAAATATTTATAAATACATGGCAATAAATTAGAGCAGAAGCCTAACTGGAGGGCAGCCCAGGTGGCTCAGCAGTTTAGCGCCGCCTTCAGCCCAGGGCGTGATCCTGGAGTCTTGGGATGGAGTCCCGCGTGGGGCTCCCTGCATGGAGCCTGCTTCTCCCTCTGCCTGTGTCTCTGCCTGTGTCTCTGCCTCTCTCTCTCTGTCTCTCTCATGAATAAATAAATAAAATCTTAAAAAAAAGAAGACTAACTGGAAGAAATTTAATTTTTTTAATTTTTATTTATTTATGATAGTCACACAGAGAGAAAGGCAGAAGCAGGCTCCATGCACCGGGAGCCCGACGTGGGAGTCGATCCCGGGTCTCCAGGATCGCGCCCTGGGCCAAAGGTAAGCGCTAAACTGCTGCGCCACCCAGGGATCTCTAACTGGAAGAAATTTAAAATGTAGTCAATGTTCAGCCAGTAGATAAAGCTGTGGGCCAAAATAATTTTATATGTACCTTATATTTAACTTCCAAGGAACCGGTACATCTCTGTTGTTTAAACTATCTCTGAGAATAGAAAAGATAAAGATCTTCCCAATACATTTTTGAAAAAGATACCACTAATAGTAAAATGTCATACATTTACTTTCATACGAAACTCTATAGACTAATCCCATTTGCTCGTGTAGAATTAATAATGTAAGCTATACAATTGTATTCTGTACTATTTTACAAATTATTTATTTTATTGGTAATACATAATGACAAAATAAGGTTGATTCCAGGGATACCTAGGTGGCTCAGTCAGTTAGTTGTCTGCCTTTGGCTCAGGTCATGGTCCTGGGTTCCTGGGATGTTTTCCCACATTGGGCTTCTTGCTCAGTGGGGAGTCTGCTTCTCCCTCTCCCTCTGTCCCTTTCCCCACTCATACTCTCTCTCTGGCTGGCTCTAGCTGTCTCTAAGATAAATAAATAAAACCTTAAAAACATAAGGTTGATGCCAGGACTCCAAGGATTGCTAAATTCTAGGAAATAAATCAACATAGAGGAATAATTTATAGTGGTTATATGAGTGTGGGCTCTGCATCTAAACTGCTAGGTGTAAATCCTGCTTATTTCACTCAAATCTGTTTGATATCTTTATGTATCAGCTTCCTGATTTTGAAGTTGGGGATAATGATATGACTTACCTCAGTGGATTCATCAATATAAAATGTTTGATTATGCCTGGCTGATAGTGAGAACTTCATAAGCATTAGCTGGTAGTAGTAGTAGTAGTAGTAGTAGTAGTAGTAGTAGTAGTAGTAAAATGATGGCAAAAAAAAAAACCTTCATAGAATTATATAAAATGATCACTGAAACTATGTGACAAAATTCAGTCATTTCTGACAAATTCCTTATAGGCAAAATGGGAATCATAGGTATACCCTAAATGTTATAAAATATTTATCAGATACACCAAACTTCTGAAATCAGATTAAATGGTAAAACATGGAATACTTTTGTTTTTAAGTCTTTATCAAGATATTCACTATTATTTACCATTCCTGGGGTTTCAGCTAATGGAATAACATCAGCTGCCCTCAAAAAGTGAAATAATTTATCAAGAGAAAATGAAGCATAGTAATTTTTAGTTGATATAAAAGATGGAATATAGTTATAATGTGTGTAGACTCTACAAAAGACAGTTTTTAAAGTTGAAGGATATAAAATACAGAAAATACAATAGCTTTCTTATTCATAGCAATGAAAACTAGTTAGAAAATAAAATGCAAGCAAAGATTCTAATCATCTTTGCATCAAAAACTATAAAAGGTATAGGAATAAATTTTGTAGGAATGATATATATTTCAATGTATACATCTACATAATAGGTATGTGTGTGACTTGAAAACTTTACTGAAAGACATATAGTTTGGTCTAAATAAATGTACAGGTATGTAGGATTTCAAATTGATAGGGAAAGTAAGGCTTTTTCAATAAATATCTGGGGAAGAATTAGCAACCATTTGGAAGAAAATGAATGTAGATCCCTGCCTCACTGCATATTTAAATAAAAATTCATGATGGATTAAATGTGTAAATATACTTGTGTATAGTATTTGGAATAAATATAACATTTTTCAGAGGATTGAAGGGAGATTTAAATGTTTTTCAAGATGGAGTTTTGCGGGATCCCTGGGTGGCGCAGCAGTTTAGCGCCTGCCTTTGGGCCAGGGCGCGATCCTGGAGACCCGGGATCGAATCCCACGTCGGGCTCCCGGTGCATGGAGCCTGCTTCTCCCTCTGCCTGTGTCTCTGTCTCTCTCTCTCTCTGTGACTATCATAAATAAATAAAAATTAAAAAAACATGGAATTTTGCAAATTTATAGGAAGGAAGAGAAAATAAAGAAACTTTGGAATATAGGCATGTAAGAGAGTAGGAAGAGCAGGAAAGTCCCTGAGGAGATAGAAGGGAAAGTGACACAATGCTCTAGTGGAGATGGTCACACCAAAGAAACCAGAGCTCTCCATCTGCAGATGGAGTGCTGAGCTACTGCATCTGTACTTATGTTTCAGATTGTCAAGAAGACAAAAAAAGAGCTGAGTATGTAGTTTTCTTTATGGCAACTAGAGATGGTGGATGAAAAATTAGTGGGGAGAATTTTTCCTAAAAGCCACTTGAGAAATGCCCTTTATCTGCAGGAGAAGTGAGAGAAATCTGAAAATTTGGACCATCAACACAGGGACACCTGGCTTTCAATGGCCTAAGGCTAACAACACTTGCATCTGAAGATGCATGTGTTTCCAGAAAGTGGCTAACTCAATGTAATTATAATGTCTCTGCTCCTCTCCTGATGAACTTTCTTGAGATTTTTCTGGTCATTTTTGAACCATATTCTTTTTTTTTAAGATTTTATTTATTTAATCATGAGAGACACAGAGTGAGGCAGACATAGGCTGAGGGAGAATCAGACTCCCTGTGTGAAGCCCCAGGGGGGACTAGATCCCAGGACCTCAGGATCACGACCTGAGCCAAAGGCAGATGCTCAATCACTGAGCCACCCAGATGGCCCAAAACATATTCTTATTTCTCTTCTGTAGTCCCAGTATTGATGGACTGAGGAAAACTTGCCAGGCCAGAAGTTACTTTGGAAGAGAATGATTCTTGTTCCCCAAATATTTTAGGAGCCTCCTGTGGAGATGGGAACATAGGGGCAAAACTACCTTAGCACTAATGAGGTTAGATAAAACTTGTGACAAACTGAGTATTAATTTGAAATTTGCTTTCTATAATTTATAGCACAAATTCTTCTTTTTCTTCTTTTCTTCACAAAAAGATGGCCAGCTGACTTCTTTTGGGACAAAATAGCTGGAAGAAAAATAGGAGCTGTTAAGCTAAAACCTGCTATGCTAAGTTGTAAACTACAGCAAATTTTCATGGTTGAGTGGAAAAAAGTCCTGAAAGACCAGGCTTATAATGGAAGTGCTGACAAAACCAGCTCTAGCAGCACAAACGCAGGACTATTACCAAGCCCTTAGGGTGGACTAGTTGATATCATTTGCACTTTAAGCAGTTTAGGTGTTAAATTGCATGCAATTGCACAGTGTGATAAAACACCCTTCAAAGATATGAAATAATCCCTCTTTTTTCCTGCACTATTTTCTTACAGGAAGTCTTAACTCATAAATGGTAGTATTGGGTAATTTGTTTCTAGTAAAATGCAGTGTAATCCATTTAGTTACAATGCTTATCCCGTTCCAGTGGCAAAATGTAACAGGTGTAGGGTATTTTCAATAGAGAGTGAGCCTAATTTCACAGATATGAGTTTAGATTGAGATTTCCCTTCTTATTATTCTTTTACTGATTTTTAATGGCAGTTTAAAACCGTTTGACCAAGAGAAAACAAGAGAGTGGCCAGAAGTGCATTTTTTTTTTACTGTGAAAATTTTAATGTAACTGCTCCTCTATCATCTCTTCTAAGATTGAGAACACAATGAAAATAATCTGTTCCATTCTAGGATTTATCTGGTTTGCTTGCTCAATTTTGTTCACTAATGTCATTTTGTTTTAATTCAGTGAGCAATAGCTGCCATAGGATGATTAACCTGCAGCTGGGCTGGTGATACAGAGAAAAGTAAAATCATTTTAAGTTTTTGGTAAAGGTTTCTTAAAAGTGATATGCTTTGGAGGAGGATTTTCTCCATCACTTTGTGGAGACTGTCAATCTTGAATTGGTCAAATAAACACACATTATGCCAGGCACTAACTCTTAATAGAAATGCTGGTTAGAGGAGTTTAAAATGTATCTTAGAGCACATTTTGAAATAAAATCTTAGTATTATTTGATTATCCTTGTTAGAAAAGATTGAGAAATAATCCTTCAGAGAACTAAGAAAAGAGGAATTATAAGAACCAATGAAAATGGTTGACCAGAAAGATGGAAATACACTGTATTTTCCATAAGTGAGGTTACTTGTTAATCAATTGGATTAACTTTTTTGGGGGGTATAAGTGGGGAGATTTAAAAACTGTTTATTATAACATATCAACACAGTGAAGTCCAGATAATGCCTAATGGCTAACAAAGGCTATATACCTCTCTAGAAATCCTATATACAAAGTTCTTCTGATGAAATAAAGCTGAGAGTTGTACCTGAATATAGCCATCCATCCATTCATCTATCTTTCCATCCATCCATCCATCCATCCATCCATCATTCTATGTATCCATAAAATATATATTCTATTATTCTATTGTTATTCTATATTATTCTATTTTTCTAGCCATCGGTAGGAAGATCTGCTGTACTAAGGATGGAGCAATGAATAAAATTTGATCTTTATCCTCAAGGAATTTATGGAACAACGAGTAAGACATTCAATAATAGCAAATGCATTGATAGCACAACTAAAACACAAACTTGTAAAAGTAGGCTATATAACAGGCAAATGCTGGTTTTATGAATGGGTTCAAAGTGAATAAGATGTGATTGTTTACATGTATCACTTTCCAGATAGCAGTGTGAACTGCAGGAACTCAGAAATAACAACTCTCTCAACTCAGTGGGCTATCTTAAGGAACCACAGGGAATCAGAACAATTGCTACTGCTGATTGAACCACAAATGTATGGACATGGCAAAAATATTGCAACAAAATTTTCAAAATTTTAAAGAGATATTTTTGTATTGCTGAAGCTATTATAGTGAACTTAAGCCAAGAAACATGTCTGAAGGGGCAAGGTGGCTTTTTGGTTAAGTGTCTAACTCTTGATTTCGGCCCATGTGGTGATCTCAGGGTTGTGCGATTGAGTCCCACCTGGGGCTCTACATGCAGTTTGGAGTCTGCTTATCCCTCTCCCCCTGCTCCTCTGCTTGCTTCCCCACTCTCCGAAATACATAAAAATAAAATAAATATGTCTGGTGAATGTGGTAGTCTTTTAAATGATATTTTCTAGTTAATTCATCTATGCAGTGAAATGGCCTCAGATGAAGTTACCCTGGCAGTTGCTTGTACATTTGGATTTTTTTCACTTACGCATAATTATGTTGGTTGACTGCTGAACAAGGGATCTGTGCCTGTTTTCCTTGATGAGGCTGGGAATATTCTTCAGCTCAATAGTTGGACCCTCATGAAGTTTGGAATATCCTTCTGGTAACCACTCTTAAATGTATGCTTGTGTCCCTCCAGTTTCATTCTATTTATTTACACACACACACACACATACACACACACACACACACACACACATAGGCATAGGTTTTTTTCTTTCAATGCAAACTGGATCATTGTCCTGTAATTTATTTCTAAACATAAAATTTCAGGAGGATCTAGGCCATCAATTGCTATATCAATGTATTTTGAAAGATACCTAATTGACCTCAAGTGATTTTGAGAGATATTGTAATTGACTTCAAGTGATTTTGTTTATAGCCCTTGACATTGATGCTTGAAAGCAACTGACAGGGAATCTCAAGAAAGCCATGATTTTAGTGTATGGGTGGGTTTGCCCAGAAGAGAAAGTACTCAGCAGATGGGTAGAAGGTAGTATTTTAAGTATTTTTTCCAGTTGAGATCTTTCCTACCTCTTTAAATATTAGCTATATTTATGATTATTAATAGGTTTTTATAGCTTCAGACTTGTGGTAAATAAGGTTAACAACTTTTGAAATAGAAAATTTTTACAAGATATGTTTAGTCATGTTTCTCCTTTCATTTTGCCTGGTACTCTTTCAATCTGAATAATTGAGTCTTTAGAGAAATTCCTTTTTTTATTTGATTTTTCCTTCGGTTTCATTTTTCTATATATATATATATATATATGTATAAACACACACACACACACATATATATAAAATCTCCACACATATGCATATATATATATATACATACATACATATATACATATATAATCTGTAGCTATAAGATATATTATGCATCCTATCTTCTGGTGCTATCCTTCTTCCCCCTCATTATCTTTATCACTTCATTCTGTTGTAAGAATATATATAGCTGATATTTGGTTTTATTTACTACCTCTGCAGCAGTTTAAAATCAGTATATTTTTCCTTGAGTTTTAGAATTTCATCATTTCTGAAGCGAAGGGAATAATAACATATTCCTTATAGTTATATGTGAATTATATTAGAATACAAAATTAGTGCTTAGTAAATTCTGGTTATCGAATTGTGGTCAGAGAATGTATTCTATAAATGTTCTCTTTTGGAAATGACTGAGACTTATTTTGTTTCTTAGTGGATGACTAATTTTTCTGAGTCTTTAGAAAAAATATGTTTCTCAGTTAAGTGCAAATCTCTCTGTATATGTTTACCAAGAATATTTGTCAATCATTCCGTCAGTTCTGGTTATGTCACATTTTAAGCTATGTCATTCCATAGCCAGGGATTGATCAAATTATTCTTATATTGTTGATTTTTTTTACTTTATATATCATAATGATACACTTATTGGTACATGAAAACTCCTTCCTATGTATCTTTGAATTTTTAACCTTACAAAACATCCACCCCCACTTTTCTTCATTTAATCATTTTAAGTTGAATTCTATTTATCTTTTATGACTATTCATGCTGGAAATCTTATGCTTTCCTCCCAGATCCATCCTCTACTCCTTAGTGTTCTGTGCCTCTAGATGCTGATTTGTATGGACCACACACATCAAGAGATGCCCTTTCCCCTTCGCTTCTAGTTGGGTTAGGCTGGCAGTATCACTGGCCGGACAACCAGGAAAGGAGCAGAATGAATTTGGGATACCTATTCCATGCTTTCTTCGTGTGAGTTGCCATATAACTATAGGTTTTGAACAAAACTACAGCTGCTGTCAGCCTCTGGCTTCTTCTTTTTCTTCTTAAAAGACTTTATTTATTTATTCATGAAAGACACAGAGAAAGAGAGGCAGAGACACAGGCAGAGGGAGAAGCAGGCTCCCTGCAGGAAGCCGACGTGGGACTCGATCTAGGGGCTCCAGGATTACGCCCTAAGCCAAAGGCAGAAGCCAAACCGCTGAGCCACCCGGGGATTCCCCAGCCTCTGGCTTCTGGTAAAAAGCTTTCTCCCTTTACCCACTGAGACCTAAGGGTGGTAATAATTTCCTGCTATAACTGATGGTGGTTTTCATAAAACCTACCCGTCCTGGTAGATGGTTTATTTTATTAAACTCTCTTCAAGTTATCCAAATTGAACGCGCTAAAAACTTTCTGCCAGGACACTTACTCATGTATTATTTTCAAGTTTGCTTTATTTTTATTTCTGAAATATTTTTACATTTCTGTTTATTTGCAATTCTTCTGTATCATTTTATTTTTAACTATGTCTCTAAAAATCAGCATTTATAGATTTTCCTTTTTGTTTATTCAAACTGAATGTGTGGCCTTTTAAAGATGATTTTTAGTCCATTCATTTAATTATGAACTCTGATATATGTTATTTTAAACATCTTATTTCTCACTTTCTTTTCTTCTTGTTATTTGCATTTATTTAATTTTGACATCTGTGTAATGATCATGTTGACTTTCCTCATTTAAAAAAATCTCTTAGTAGCTTGGAAGTTTTACATCCTATTTCTTTTGTCCCTTATTTATAGAAAATACTTGACTTTATGTTTCGATATTTATATCATAATCTTCAACCAAAATTTGATTTTGGCATATTTTTATTCTTCATCAGCTTAAGAGTCCATTTTTTTTAAATTTGAAACTTCACTTCTAAATTTTAAAGTTTAATCTGCAATGAATAGCAAAGGTGAGAAAAATGTGTAGTATATATGTAGCTTTGGATGTGCTACAAAAGATAGCCATTCTCCTTGATAAAAAGTTAAATGTAATTAATGCTGAACTTCATTGGTGATATTTATCATTTGATATTTTTCTGGGAAAAAAAGATGTGTTGTTGCAATTTTGGAATTATGTAGTCTTAGGTCCATTTTTTCTTAATGAATACTAGTACTTTAGAATGACTTTTCTAAAGGTTTTATTTAAATTCCATTTAGTTAACATACAGTGTAATAATATTAGTTTCAGGTGTGCAATATAGTGATTCAACACTTCCATACAATACCAAGTGCCCTCCTTCATCCCCATCACCTATTTAACCCATCTTCCCACCTACTTCCCCTCTGGTTACCATCAGTGTGTTCTCTATAGTTAAGAGGCTGTTTCTTGGTTGCCTCCCCCTCTGTTTTCTCCTACTCCTTCACTCATTTGTTTTGTTCCTTAAATTCTACAATGAATGACATCATAAAGGTATTTGCCTTTCTCTGACTGACTTATTTAGCATAATACTGTCTAGCTCTATCCATGTCATTCATTGCAAATGGCAAGATTTCATTCTTTTTGATGGCTGAGTAATATTCCATTAAAAAAAGAAAAAAAGAAAAATGAGCACCTACTATGTGCCAAGTATTGTTCTGAGTATTTGAAGTACAGAAGTAAGCAAACAAAAAATAGAAAGGCATCATGCTTAATATTGGTTTGTTCTTTATCTTTTAAAAATTAATGCCATTTGTGAAAGTTATAGAGATTTATTTTTGTAAGTCTAAATCAGAGATTGTCATATAGGTTTCAGCAGGAACAGGTGTAAAGTATTCTATGACCTAATAAAGCAAATTAAAAAAATAACAACAGGTGCTGAATTACCTTAGTTATGGTATTTTCTGGCTAATTAAAGATTTAGCAGAAGAAATTCTGTTTAAAAAGGAAAAGAATAATTTTTTACAACAGCCACTTTTTTGTAGTCCATCATTTGCATTACAACATAGGCTGTTTTTATAATAATTTACAAGAATTATTTTACTTCTTAATTCACCATATATATATTTAAAGATGTATCTATTTATTTGAGAGAAAGAGGGAGAGTACTCGAGCCCACATGAGTGGAGGGAGAGACAGAAGGAGAGAATCTTCTAACAGATTTCCCTTTGAGCATAGAGCCCAACATGAAGCTTAGTCTACAACCCTGAGATCATGACCTGAGCCGATACCAAGAGTGAGTGAGCCACCCAGGCATCCAATTCACCAATATTTTTGAATGCCTACCATGTACCAGGCAGTAGCACGTATCAATGAACAAATTGGATAAAAATCCTTGCCCTAGAACATCTTACATTTATGGAATAGAAGATAGTCAAAAATAATATGCATGGTGAATAAAACCATTCTTCTTTGGGTTCTCCCTTTATCACAGTGTTTTGAACTATTTGTTTCAGGTCATGAGTGAACCTTTCTTAGCTGATAATTTTCTCCTCTAAAATCCCTGTTTTTCTCTGTTCCTCCACCTCATTTTGTCAATATTATTCTTATTCTTTCCTTCAGTGAACCTCAATGTAATGAAATGATAATAAAAATGATGATAATAAATTATAGTTATTGAATTCTTTCTATATGTCAAGCACTTTTCTAAGCACTTTACATTTTACAACTCACAAACTCCTCACAAAACCCTACAAGGTAGGTGAAGTTAGTTGTAACATTGTATGGATATAAAAAACAATGTGCAGAAAGATGAAGTTTTCTAAATGGTCTCCCAGAATCTATAGCCTCTACTGTCTTTATTCAAACCAGCTACCAAACAGTCATTATCTAAGTCAATATTTCTAAAACTTTATTTTTATCATGTAGAAGTTTTACTTAAATTCTTAAATTTGTGTACACTGTGCATTTACTCATAATAATAGTGTTTATCATGTATTCAGCATTTATTGTATGCACTAAGAATTGATCTAAGCTCATAGGCCAGTTACAATATTTGCATATATTAGCAAGTGCTTTTTAGTTTTTTTTTTTTTGTTTAAGCGAACATTTTATTTTATTTTTTATTTTTTGAGAGTTTATTTATTTATTCATGAGAGACACAGAAAGAGAGAGGCAGAGACACAGACAGAGGGGGAAGCAGGCTCCTCACAGGGAACCCAATGTGGGACTCGATCCCAAGACCGGGATCACGCCCTAAGCCAAAGGCAGACGCTCAACCACTTGAGCCACCCAGGTGTTCTGCAAACATTCTATTTTAGAATAGTGTTAGATTTACAGAAAAGTTGCAAAAATAGTATAGCAAATTCCCAAATACCCCACACCTGTTTTCCTCTATTGTTAACATCTTACTTATATGTTTACTACAACTAATGAACTAACTTTGGTATATCACTATTAACCAAACCCCACAATTTATTATTAGTATTGTTATCATTAACTAAACTCCATCAGATTTCTTTAGTTTTTCTCTAAAGCCCTTTTTTTGATCCAAATGTTCTACATGGAATAGATAAGTATGGACAATATGCTTTGCTGCAATGCCCAACAATCCATGCATATTTACTGGTAGGAAATCCAGTTTTTTAAAAAAATCAGATTTCCACCCCCCTTAATATTTCTTTAATCTTAAGGGCAGTTTAAATTCTGAACATTTATCTAATTGTCACATCTGCTCTCATTGAGCCACCTCATCATGACTTCTCTGACTGCTCCCTTGTTACCTAAAACATGAGCCAAGATTTCCACAATATTTTCTTAGATTCTGGTTTACTTCCCATTGTAGAAACCAAGTCATCTGCCCGTACTTTGAAGGAAAAGCATTACAAAAACTGTTCCTTGTGAATGTCTTGTTCCTGCTGGTGTCTATGAAGAGTAAAACAACTGTTATATTAATGGAATAAATAAAGAATAATGGAATTATGATATATTATATATAATATATAAAAATAATAAATTACTGGAATAAATAAATGGCTTAAATATTGAGTAATGAATGATTTTCAGAGCTTCAATACACCTTTGAGACCTTCTTCTTTCTACTTACCCATTTTCCAGATCACAAATCTTTATTCTTTGTGACATCTTTGGATTTATTCATCCTTCTCTTTTCATTTGGTTGTGATCTTAGGCTAAAATTCTTCCTTTTTAAACTTAGTATGGTTCTGCAATGTGAACAACCGACTGTAAGTTTGTGTATATCTGAGTATTGTTTTGTATTCTAATTAGATACAGTCTTTACATTTTAAGGTATCCAGGGCAGCCCCAGTGACACAGCAGTTTAGCACCTTCAGTGCAGCCCGGGGTGTGATCCTGGATTCCTGGGATCAAGTCCTGCGTTGGGCTCCCTGCATGGAACCTGCTTCTCCCTCTGCCTGTGTCTCTGCCTCTCTCTCTCTCTCTCTCTCTGTCTCTCGTGAATAAATAAGTTAAAAAATTAAAGGTATCCATACTCATTATTAAACAGTGTGGTAATTAGTCATAAATTGGAAGTAGTTGACATAAGTGTAGACAATTGGTAGAGTTGGTGTTAACTTAGTTTTTCTTTTAACAGCTTTCAAGAAGTAGCCCATTGGTTTAATAAGGGTATCTCTCACATTTGCAGAATTTAACATTTTTTTCACTTATAGTATAATTTTCACATATTTACCATCTTTTTTTTATCATTGGGTAAACTGGATTCCAGTGAAATAGCAAAACTTCAACTATGAGCACCATGGCCATTTTTTACACTTGTGGCTTTCTTAGAAGGAATTGGATGTAAAAGGCTAGAATAAGGTAAAGATCACAGTTTTGGAGTAACAGCCACTAGGAAAATGGTATGACATAAGGAAATGTAAATGATCTTTCTATTTGGGTATTACATTTCAGTATTCTTTCAGTGTATATGAAGTGAGTCTAGACAAAAAATTCTTTGAACATAACAGTGCCCTTTGTTTTTTTCTCTGCCACAATATGGCTTCTGTGTAATCCTGCGGAGATCCATGTTGATCTAGATGGAAAAGAATTCCTTTAAAGTATACATTTATTGTGAGTCGACGTGCTAGATAAGTAAAGATGAGAAATCTTTAAAACAAGTTTATTTCCAGTTTAACCAAAATGACAGGAGTCAATTTTATGTGTTTGTGTGGTTTCAATGGTCAAGATCTATCCTACAGCATATGTGAGTGCAATGTTCTAGCCCGCAAACATCTATTGCAGTTGTAGTATTTTTTAGAGAGGATGACCTGAGGTCTGGTTAGATTTCTCTGGTTATTTTAAAACACAATGATTTGGTGGGGAGGAGAGGAAAATCATATCTTCTTTGGCCAACTCAGTGTCCATTTCTTTCCTCATTTCCCCTTTCAGAGGGGAAAACACTGCTATGGTTTCTGCCAGATTGTAGGATTTTGACTGACACATATTTGCTAGCAAGTAGTGTCACAAGGATTAAGACACAATCACTCTTTCCTTCCCTTTCTTTCTTTTTTCCTTTCTCTTCTTTCTGTTCTACTCCCTACTCACCCCAACTATGTGCATTTGCTGTACTGGTTTAAGGCTTTCCTTAGGGCCAGATTATACCTCTTTCTTTTCACTTTAGTTTATGAATCTCTGTTTTGTGCTCATATCACATTGGACTGAATGATCCTTCCAGGATTTAGATGGAGAATGGGTGGAACTGGTTGGAGGTAGAAGGCTTTTCTTACATGTATCCCGACCCAGATTTTCCAGAGTTCTGTACATTTGAGAACTGGGTGTTGATCCTACTACTATTATAACAGTTGATTCTTATTTTGAAATTGTTTCTTGCTTGTAGTTCTACCTGTGGCACACTGTGAGGGCAAGTAATGGATAGTGCTAGGTTCTAACATTCCTGAACATAATCTTATCAAATTTCTACAAAGTTTCAACTCAGTTCAGTGGGATGATTCAACTTGTTTCCAAGGCTCCCAGTGGGAGAATGGGAGTATTGAGAGAATCACTTCACTGTGTTCTGATTCGATGTTATCTTTCTAACTTATGCTTAGTATCTCTGCCTTGTGGGGAAAGCCCAGGTGGAGACTCTGAGAACAGACTTGTCATGGCACCTCCCTCTCTTATTTTGTTACCCCGAGAATGCCATTCCTCCCACCAAAGAGAAGTGCGATTGCTTGCATATGCCATCTGCTTACAAACCCCTGTGAGCTGAAATTCTTCCCCAAAAGGTTTATGTAAGCCCCCTGTGAACTCAAACCACTATGTTTTGCTCAGCTCAAATAAACATCGAGAAAGTATCTAAGCATTTGAACTTATAATAACATATTTATCCCAACACATGAGGCTACTCATCATTGGTGTATGTGTAATATATAATTGCAGCATGCAGAAAACAAACAGCTCTCGATCAGAGAAGTCTCTGGATCCCATGGGGCACTAATCATCTACCAAAAATAGAGATGGTTGGAGAAAATACTTATAATTGCATTGGCAATCCACTATTAAAGTATAATTTCATGTTGTTTTCATTTCTAGCAAATAAATAATAAAAAAAACTGATTTGAAAAAATTACTCATTGCACTTAGTAGCAGACTCATTCATGAAATCTAGAAATTGAGTATATATACATATTTTATTAAGTGTCCATTGGAAAAAAATCTAGAAAAAATATACATACACAATATACATGAACTTTTACTCTTAATTTATAAATTAAATTTTATTTACACTTATAAAACTTAAATTATACTCTTTAAAATAGAAATTTATACTCCTGTAATAATTAAAAATTATAAACATATGTGTATATTTCTCTTTAATGGCTTAAAATACGTATATTTATAAAGACCTAGCTCTGCTATATGTTCTCAAGATGGATGAATTGCATTTTAAGTATATTTGCATTTTTGAAACATGGAGTTGCAGGTCAACCCGAAAGCTGAGCCTAAATTAGATGGCAATAATTGTACTTGGAATTTTTTGAACCAAATAATTTATGTTAAGAAAAATCATATAGGCTCAATCAAGGAAGAATAAAAATGATATTATAAAGCAGAGAAAATAAAAGAAGCTAAAGATAATGAGTGACCAATGTCCATCAGCAAATGTTTTGTTCACGATTTCCCTTGTTGCTATTTCACTGAGATATGTTCATAAAATGGGTCAGGGCTGTATAGCATGGTAGTGAATTATCTCTCATTTCTAAAATATTATCCATGTAATCCTGAATGGCCAAAAAAGCCTTGAAAAAAAAAAGCTGGAGGCATCACAATTCTGGACGTCAAGTTATATTACAAGGCTCTAGTGATCAAGACAGTATGGCACTGGCACAAAAATAGACATGTAGATCAATCGAACAGAGTTGAAAACCCAGAAATGGCCAATTAATCTTTGACAAAGCAGATAAAAATATCCAACGGAAAAAAGTCTCTTCAACAAATGGTATTGAGAAAACTGGACAGCAAGATGCAGAAGAATGAAACTGGGCCACTTTCTTATAGCACAAACAAAACTAAATTCAAAATGGATGAAAGGCTGAAGTGTGAGACCTGAAACCATAAAAATACTGGAGAAGAACACAGGCAATAACTTCTTTGACATCCACTGTAGCAACTTCTCTCTAGATATGTCTCCCGAGGCAAGGGAAACAAAAGCAAAAATAAACTATTGGGATTTCATCAAAATAAAAAGCTTCCACACAGTGAAGGAAACAATCACCAAACCTAAAAGATGATATATGGAATGGAATGGGAAAAGATATTTTCAAATGGCATCTAATAAAGGTTTAATATCCCTACATATATAAAGAATTTATAAAGCTCAACACCCAAAAAACAAATAATCTAGTTAAAAAAATGGGCAGAAGACATGAATAGACATTTCTACAAAGAAGAATACAGATGGCCAAGGAATACATGAAAAGATGCTCAACATCACTCATCATCAGGGAAATACAAATCAAAATTACAATAAGATATCACCTCACACCTGTTACAATGGCTAACATTAACAACACAAGAAACAACAGGTGTTGGTGAGGATGTAGAGAAAGGGGAACCCTCTTGCACTATTGATGGGAAAGCAAAGTAGTATAGCCACTCTGGAAAAGTGTGAAGTTTCCTCAAAAAGTTAAAAATAGAAATACCCTAGGACCCAACAATTGCATTACCAGGTATTTACCTAAAGGATACAAAATATAATTTTGAGGGGACATATGCACCCGGATGTTTATAGCAGCATTGTCAACAATAGCCCGATTATGAAAAGAGCCCAAATGTCCAATGACTGATGAATGGATAAAGAAGATGTGGCATATATATTTGTGTATGGTGTAAGGAATGGTCTAGTTTCATTCTTGTGCATATGACTAATTTTCCCAACACCATTTGTTGAAGAGACTTTTATCTTCTGGATACTCTTTCCTGCTTTGTCGAAGATCAGTTGACCACAGAGTTGAGGTTCTATTTCTGGGTTCTCCATTCTGTTCCATTGATCTATGTGTCTGTTTTTGTGCCAGTGCCATACTGTCTTGATGATTATTACAGCTTTGTAATGTAGCTTTAAGTCCGGAATTGTAATGCCACCAGATTTAATTTTCTTTTTCAACTTTTCCTTTGGCTATTCAGGGTCTTTTCTGGTGCCATACAAATTTTGGGATTATTTGTTCCAGCTCTGTGAAAAATGGTGGTGGTATTTTGATAGGGATTACATCAAATGTATAGGTAGTTCTGGGAAGCATAGATAGATATTTTAACAATATTTATTCTTCCAATCCATGAGCAATGGAACATTTTTCCATTTCTTTGTGTCTTCCTCACTTTCTTTCATGAGTGTTCTATAGTTTTCCAAGTACAGATCCTTTGCCTTTTTGGTTAGGTTTATTCCTAGATATCTTATGGTTTTTGGTGTAATTAATAATATGATATGTTAATTAATTGAATGTAACTAAAATAAAGTTAAATTTTTAAAAATGTGGTGTATATATACATACATACATACAATTGGATGTTACTCAGCCAGCCATGAAAAAGAATGAACTCTTGCCATTTGTAATGATTGGATGGAGCTAGAGAGTATGATGCTAAGCAAAATAAGTCAGAGGAAGAGAAATGCCATATGATTTCATTCATAGGTGGATTTTAAGAAACAAAACAAATGATCATGGGGTGGGGGAAAGGAAGAGGAAGACCAAGAACAAACAAATTGTATAGAGAACAAACTGATGGTAACCAGAGGGGAGGTAGGTGGGGGGATGGGTAAAATAGGTGAGGGAGATTAAGGAATATGCTTGTAATGAGCACCAGGTGTTGTGTGTTAAGTGTTGAATCACTAAATTATACACCTGAAGGTAATATTGCACTATATGTTAACTAGTATTTGAATAAAAACTTAAAAAATATTATCCATGTAAAATCTCATTTAAAACTATGCACCTAATTGGCTAGTTGTAAATATGAACAAAAGATATAAAATAAGCGATTTGTTACCACAACAGAATGAAAGGTATCATGCAAAATTAAAATAGTAGATATAGTAACAGATAACTGAGAATAAACCCTTATTCTCCAATGTGTAGAGAGGAGGCAAGAGTACCTTTCAGGGGTTTTACATGGGGATAGGACATTTGGTCTAGACAAGGCCAGCACTCTACTCCAGTGTCACCAGAGAAGTTTATTGTATCTTTTGTTTCTACACCACACTGAATGAATGGAATCTTTACCTTTGAAATGTATTAGGTAGACTTTCCAGCTGCTGGTATGAACTTCTAGGAAAACACATTCTACTGAAGCATCCACCTGTAGCAGGAGGTTAAGTACAGTTAACCCATAGGTCAAGGAAAAGATTTAAAAAATGACCCCAAGAATTTCCTATTAGAAAAAAGTAACATTTTGGGCATAAGCTGCATAGTATATTGGATTGACTTACTAGTCAATAAAAAAAATTGCCAGGAGTGTAGCCTTTTGAATTTAATTTGCTTCTCAACTGACAGGAGTAGTGACTCCTAAGCAGTAAGGATTTACTGATGAACAGAGCAGACCATCTGATGGCCGGTACCTTGGGAAGGTGGCTTACTAAAATGAGCATTGCTTTATGGGTGACAATAAATCAGTTAGTCTATAGTTAGAGATGGAAAATATGGAGGAAACCCCACAGAAGTCCAAGTAGGGGAAGAGAAAAATCTAAGACAGCTAGTTGTGTGGGTTTTACATAACATATAACCTTTTTAAATAAAGTGATCTGCATTGGCTCGTGTAGACTGTGGGAAGGCTTGGCGAGAAATGCTTTTGGGTATATTCAAGTCTGTATAAATGACTCCCAATGTGTCATCTGAAAGCTGTTAGGATTGAAAAAGGCACTGGAACCAATTCTTTCTTTTGTCTCCAGGAGGATTTGAACAGCCCACTCTCCTGGACTCAGAGAGAAGTTTTTTCACACCTCTTCCAAAGACACTGGTGCCGGAAGCATGCTCTGGGCCATATGTAAGAAGCAGCTAGTGCAAAGATAGCCTTGTCGGTGTATTCCCTACGGCCTTTAAAGGGCAGAGGTAAATTGATGCAACACCCTTGTACCCGCTCACACTCTGTAGCCTCTCTGCCATGTATTATGCCTCATTTTAGGATTAGGCTCAGAGAGGTTAAGGGAATCTTATGAAGCAAAGTCTCATTACATAGGGGACAGTGCCCTGAATTTGAGTGTCTCAATATATTAAATGGGGAGATTACTCTAAAGCTCAGATGAAATAATAAAACACTTCAAATCTTGTAAAGTGCTAAATATAAAAGATATTATAGCACTGCTTTGTGAAACGAGTCCTGTCTTTAGCCAGTAAAAGTCTGCACATTCCAGTTTTTATGGAATCAGCAGCAATATCCTTCATGTCAGAGCATCTTATTCAAAGACACTGAACTGGTTTCGTGGTTGTTCAAGGACTTCCTCCTTTCACTTAATATGCCAGCTTGGGGGCTGTATCCTTGGGTCACCAAATTTAAATAAATCAAAATGATTTGGTGTGGTGGCATGGTTCTTTGAACTCCACATAAGCAGACCAGATTCAAACCAGAATGCTCTGAAACAAAGAAGCTAAAAGGGAGCAAGGAGCTGTTGGGGAAAATAAGTTCCTAACCATTAAATACTTAGAGGAATATGGCCAGCCTAGCAGTTTCAGGAAATAGGGAAAACAACCAAAATCAATCCAGAGGCTTGCACTTTGGTGTTTGTGCTCCTAGAAGCTCATCCCACTAAGAAGGTGAATGGCTGCATTTCCACCTGCAGAAAACTCTGGATGGTCTTGAAGGTTAGCATTAACTATACAGCTTTACAATAGTTAGTCCGGGGGTAACAGAAGTCTGAATGGATGGGTATGTCACCAATTTTATATGAACAGTTCCACATCAGATGCTTCTTACAGAATGTATATGTTTCTAGTTTCTTTTTTAAAATGTCAGAGGTTTGTGTTTTTCTAACTTTAGAATTTCCCTTCCATTAAATATACTATAATGACATTCACAGAAAAAAATTAACAAACAAAACTTTTAGGGCTTTTAATACATATGAATTTACTTTTCAGAAAGGTTATATTTCTACAAACTCAGTTTAAGATTTATTTCCTTGCACTGTCACCAATATTGAGTATTTTACCTTTAAAAATAAGTGGGAAATATCAGAAAGGGAAACAGAACACGAAAGACTCCTAACTCTGGGAAATGAACTAGGGGTGGTGGAAGGGGAGGTGGGCGGGCGGTGGGGGGTCACTGGGTGGCGGGCACTGAGGTGGGCACTTGACGGGATGAGCACTGGGTGTTATTCTGTATGTTGGCAAATTGAACACCAATAAAAAATAAATTTATTATTAAAAAAATAAAAATTGCCAGTGCAGATGGAAAAGCCACACACGTATCTTTATTGTTAACTTGTATTTATTCATTTGTGAATTCAAAATTTATATAATCTAATGAACTAAATTTAAGATTTCCAGTAGAAAAAAATCATAACTCTCAGGCTCAGTGACAACCTATTGTCAGTACATTATTTTTTCAATCCAAATCATTACATTTAAAATTCACTTATCATCAATGATAATGTCTAATATTTATTGAATGTTGAGTTTGTACCACATGCTCTGGGTAAGGGCCTTCAGATGTCGGACATAAATCTACCCATCTGTTTTCCAGCCACTTGTCTACTTCTCAGCTTCCTTTGACACTAACGCTTACCAAGAGTCCATTCTTATGGCCTCCATTTTATTACCCTTTTCCAACTTTTGGCTCAAACCATTCGAATACAGATTCTGTCTCTATTTCACTGAGTTTGAAGGACACTATCTTCTTATCACCTAATTAAAATATCATTTAATATTTCCAATCTTTCTACATACCTCAGCAGGTATTTGCACAGTTGAACAGTTGTTGAAAAAAGGTTTGAAGGGGTGTATCCCTTCTACTCTTGACTTCTGTGACACTGTAATTTTCTGGTCTGTGTCTTAACTCCTTGGCAGCTTTTTTACTCTTTGTGGATTCTTTGTCCTGTCATTCAATCAGGGTGGGAATGTCCTGGAGATTCATCCTGGGTTCTCTTCTTGCCATCTAGATTTTCTTTCTAGGGTATCTCTTCACACAATGTGAGCCCCATAACAGCAAGGAATTCCATCTGAACTTTTTTCAGTGTTGTATTCCTAACACTTAGAACAGTACCTGATTCATATTAGGTTCTTAATAAATATTTGTTTCATAAATGAATGAATGACTCTAGGCTAAAAGTGTAAGTATCATCTACATGTTGATAACTTTCAAAGGAAAACCTCCTGCTGGATTTTTCCAGCTTGCAAACTCCAGATAACGTGATTCTGATCACCTCCCATGTATCCACAGGCAGGGTTAAAGGGATCTCCAATTTATTATGTCTGAAGCACAGTTCTTGATGATTCCAACCTCTTTGTCCTTCCACCTTCCTCATCTCATGGCATGGTTACTAAAATGAAAAACTTAGTATTTGTCCTTGATTCCCTAGCCAAGTTTTTAATCCATCAGGAAGTCCCTTTGGCACTATTTCCAACATATCCTGAATCTGTTAATTTTGCTCCATTTTTGCTGCTACCCACTTGGTGAAGCCACTCTCATCTCCCATCTGAACTACTACAACGGATTCCTCACTGACCACTCTCACCCTTATCCCTCTGCAGTAATCCACATAGAAATCTGACAGAGGGTTTTAAAAATGCCATCTCATTCTCCTGCTTAATGCTCTCTTCTTTCTTTCTTTCTTTCTTTCTTTCTTTCTTTCTTTCTTTCTTTCTTTCTTTCTTCTTTCTTTCTTTCTTTTTAGTTTTTTTTTTTTTTTTGCTTAATGCTTTCTAATGACTTCTCATTGCCCTGACTTTACAATCTAACTCCTTTCCAAGCCCTATGAGATTTGAATCATCCTTAGTATCAACTCAGGATGTAAACTGAGCCACAGAGTATGTCAATGTTTGCAAGGTTTTTAGGTGGAAGGTAGCAACCCCTCTTCACCATAGCCAAGGACTACCTAATCAAATCTTATAGTTTTCCAGACTTTATTTCCTGAAAGCCGGAAGAAGGAGAGAGAACATTTCACACCTGTTAGGATGAGTACTAAAGGAACACTTTCTGTAAATGAATACTGTAATACTGTTAGTAATACTTAAAGAAATTGCTTAAAGTAAATATTGTGTTTATGCTTAGAGTAACCGAATAGTTATGAAAACTGCAACATCAGAAATGACCACAGGCTGTTGCTATTTACCCACAATTTGGGGAAATAGGTAGCATTTCTTATTGTACAGGAATTATTTTTTTATAGACTGTTACCACATTAGGTATATTGACTAATTTATTATACATATTATATACTATATATAGAATATTGAGTGACTGTATATATAAGCACACATATCTCAACACATTCTGTTTCATGATTTTTAAATTTACCTGTGGGAATGAAAGCTCTATATTAATGTGCAAGTGTGCTAGAAAAAGTAGAATATATGATCTTACTTTTTTCATTATTGATGAAATATTCAAAAATGTTTAATATTTTCTTTTAAACTTTCACAATTTGACATGTAGGTATTTTATATACCCTAAAAATGTTTTGAACAAAAACATGTATGAAACATATTTTCACAAGTGTCTATGTTCATAAATAAACATATCTTTATGGTATATTTTTAAGATATTATCTCAAATCATGGCATTTTTGGTTGTATTTATTACTGTCATTTGCCTTGTTATTAAATGATAGGGCCCTATTCACATTTAAATTGTCAATCTCTTCAAATATGTCTAGCTTATTGTCTCCAGCTTTCTTCTAGATTTTAACATATTTGTGAGAAAGAACTAAAGATTTAAAGAAATTAACTAATCAATTTGCTAATCAAGCCTGTCCACTTCACATTTTATAGAGATAAATTAGCATGCTATTTTAGAACTCTATATCATGTTTTTCAATCTCGAATATTATTAATATGAAAAATAAACTTCCTTTTGTATTTGATATTTTTCATCCAGCAGCACTCAGCTATTAAAAAGATTTTAGAAGAAAACTTTGTTTGTTGTTAATTTAAATGACTTTCAAAATCAGTCCCTTAATTTCCCTTGATATCTGACAATCATTTAGTCCTTTGCAATCTTTTTATAAAAAATGCACATTAATATATCATTATGACATTAATGTCATTAATTTCATACCAACGCACAAGTTTGCTCCTCAGTCTCTAAAAGAAAATAAATTACAATATTATTATTCTTTTAAAATATGGGAACATCTACTGCCGATGTGTAATGTACAGCCTAAATTTCAGATGCAAATTTGGCTGTTGGGACAATGACTCAAACTCCTATATTAAATATTATAAAATCAAACTGAAGATTCCTCTGTCAAAGGCACATAAGGTAGAACATTGTGAATGCCAAGGCTTAAATTCCTTGGCATGAAGTAAAACATTAAAAAAAAAAATCTCTCATGGATATGAGTTTTAAATTGTTATCAAGTTATTTCCTTTTCTGATCATTTTCATGTTCAGTTAACAAATATAAACTAAAGCAAATGATAATGATATATGCTAAAGAAAAAAATCATAATCTTTGTGTGGGAATTAATGTATACAATAGGCTTACTACTGTTTAAAAAATTTCTTATAGTACCAAATTCTCTTCTCCTCAAAAGTTAAAAAAACTTTTAAATTATGAATGTTTTTAAGAAACACAAAAGTATAAATAATTATAAAGAAATAACTTGTGTTTCCCCTACCAAGATCTATATTGACATATTTAATTCTCAGAATGTGTAGGAATGGCAAAAAGTAAATTTAGAAATTCTTTTGGAATGTTAATGGACAATTATTTTTACTTTACAAAGGCTATATTAAAAACATCTAAAACACAAACATGACTAATATTTAGGTAACTGGAAGAGTTTGAGTGCAGAGTGCCTGGATGCCTCAATTGGTTGAGTGTCCTACTCAGTTTTGACTCAGGTCATGATCTCTGATTATGGGATCAAGTTCTGCATCAGGCTCCATGCTCAACTAGGAGTCTGCTAGTCCCCCTCTCTTCCCCTATGCTCTCCTCCCCTCTCTCGATCTCTCTCTCTCTGTCTCTCAAATAAATAAAATCTTTTTAAAAATTAAAAAAAAAGAAAATCTTGGGTTATTTTGATAAAGTACAGAGTTTATAAAAAAGAATCAAAAGGATATTTAGAAGGAATTTTGGAAATAAATGCTTATTCATTATACATTTTTATTTTTTTTAAATTTTTATTTATTTATGATAGTCACACACACACAGAGAGAAAGAGAGAGAGAGAGAGAGAGAGAGAGAGAGAGAGAGAGAGAGAGAGGCAGAGACACAGGCAGAGGGAGAAGCAGGCTCCATGCACCAGGAGCCTGACGTGGGATTCGATCCCGGGTCTCCAGGATCGCGCCCTGGGCCAAAGGCAGGTGCCAAATCGCTGCGCCACCCAGGGATCCCCATTATACATTTTTAAAACATTGATTTAGATTTATTTTTTAAATTTTTTTCTTAGATTTTCTTTATTTACCTTGGGCAATTCCTATGAGAATATCTGTAACAGAAACTAGAGTTACTTTAAGTTTGAAAAAACAGGGATCCAAATACAGGCATGAAGATAAAGAGTTAACTGCTTGAATTTATAATTTATAACTGACTGATCTTGAGATAGAGTAAAACTATTGATTACAGTTTCTAACATATGTTGCTTTTCCTTTTGGGGCATTATCGGAACATGTAGTAGATATGTAAATGGATGATTGTTTGTTGTGTGTGCAAAGACTTATTATTAGGATCATTTTATAAATGCATATTTCACTTGGTTTACAAAAGAGAGATTAATCTGTTATTTAACCCAGGGTGCCTGGGTGGCTCAGTGGTTGAGCATCTGCCTTCAGCTCAGGTCATGATCCTGGGGTCCTGGGATCAAGTCCCACCTCATGCTCCTCGTTCGGAGCCTGCTTCTCCTTCTGCCTGTGTCTCTGTGTGTCTCTCATGAATAAATAAGTGAAATATTTTTTTTCTTTAAATATTTTCTTTATTTATTCATGAGAGACACACAGAGAGAGGCAAAGACATAGGCAGAGGGAGAAGCAGACTCCATGCAGGGAGCCTGATGTGGGACTCGATCCAGGGACTCGAGAATCACGCCCTGGGCCAAAGGCAGGCGCCCAGCTGCTGAGCCACGCAGGCGTCCCTAAATAAACGAAATATTTTTAAAAAATCTGTTATCCAATCCTAGACTCTAGAGGCTAAGTGATCTGTTAAGATATTTGATTACCCCAGAATCCAAGTTGCTGCCCAGATTATGAGAATGAAGTTTTCCTCAAAGTAAGTGTTCTAGGGTAAATCTCACTAAAGAGACAAAACTCATGCAAAGTTATTTTTTTTCTAAATTAGTTATAATACAATGCTTTACAAAAATGTGTAATTAGTAAAATAAGAATTTCTTCTGGTGAAACTATTAGGCAAGATTTTTTTCAATATTTGTAATGTCTGTATAATGTATAATAAAATTGTTCTGAAAAGTCATATCCATGTTGATGTATCCCAATGCCTATAGATTTATAGCTACAGATCTATAAATTGTTAATGGGATTCTACCTCTACAAATTACCTTTTAAATCATGACCTTTTGGATTCCCTAGTCAGAATTTCTGTCTCCTATCTATTCTCATTGCTAAAATTTAATTTGTGCAAGCACTAAGTACTCTGTAATGTATTAACTGATAGTCTTGACACCCTATGAGGTGTCAAATTATTATTCCCTTTTACAGATTAAGATATTGAGAAGAGGGAAATAATTTACCAGGATTATAGACCCAGACAGTCTAGCTCTAGAGTTGACGCTGTTAACTGCTATAGCACACTACTGCAAGTACTTTACTTCCTAATTTAAAAATGAGGCCAGCCTCATCATTTATATCAAGTAGGGAAAATTATATTGAACAATGCACTCAACAAAATCCTTCTGCAGTAGTCCTAACACAGTGAAATCTATCTGTATTTGCTGAAGAACTGCTGTGTATAAGGATTAAAGCCATATTCTAGAAGCATACAAAAATACATGATCTTTGTCTTCAAATCTAGAAACCTACATGAGAAGGTGGATGTGTTCCCAAATAGATACACAAGTAAAATATCATGATAGAATAGAGATAATCATGAAAATTCCAATATAAAGTGGGTAAAAGGAGTGAGGAGAGAAATAAAGAAATAAATATTAAGAGGATCTGGTGTAGAAATTGAGATAACATGCCTATTTGACACAGCTATTTTCTTAAAACAAGAAGTATGACACAAAGTACAAGAAAATAAGTTAATTCTCATTTATTTTCCAAAAGACAAGAGACAAGCTGGTTTATCTACATGTTGATCCCTGTCCTTTAATACACCCACATAAATACACAAAGGGAAATATAAATCACCGTTTTTTGAGATAAGCCATGGCCTAAAACTTTTTTAACTTAATTCACAGGATAGGAACAATCTCTATACCAGGAAGTAGAATGGTGAGGCATTTCTAGTACAGTTCTGTCATCAGGTCTCTCCAGCCTGTGGACCACTCAACTCTCAAACTGTGTGGTAGACTATTACTGGAGGTCCAGTGGAAGATATTAATATGAAGAGTAGATCATACTACTTCTTCTATTGTGTGGTTGAAGGAGGTGGTTTGTGGAGGTAGAGTTCATTAGTCCCTTTTTCTCTGTTTAGTTAATGTGATGAGAGTACATGAGATGTAAAAATTATCACTAAAGATCTTCTTTGGATTAGTGTTTGTGGTTTTTACAGAGCTTCAGTATTAGGTCACAGGGAAACGACTACAACAGGTTTTTTTTTAACTTTAATTTTGAGAAAGAAAATGTAAAAAATCACCTGCTTGCTTCTAGAATGGTTTTAGAGTAGCTTATTAAAATATGTGTATACAAAAATGCTATTAGAATAAAGAAAGACAGGTTTTTAAAAATAGGTAGAAAATACTCTCACAGGAGCAAATACTTTTTTTTTTTTTTTACAGGAGCAAATACATTAACTGTGACCAAATCCTATACTTCTTAGAGATTCCTGGCAGCTGATAACAAGGATGGATGTCATATCTCTTATTATCTTGGAAAACATTTAGCTTCCTTCTTCAAAGGAAACCTTTTTTGTTACCATTTATTTTCAAAATATATAAGAGACATTGAACAAAATATATAGAGGGTATTTACAAATATAGTTTTATATGATTTTTTTCCTATATAGATTCTTGATAAAAATCTAGGGCATCACATTAAAATTTTAACAATTTGCAAATTACTTATAATCATATTTTGGTAAATAATTTATAAATTATTTATCAAATTTATGACTGTGGTGAGGAAACTTAGATAATATGGTCCAAGTTTACTGCTTTCTGATTTACCTTGCTATGAGGAATTTTCAATCTACTAGACAAATGATCCATACATGCTCCTTTAAATACTCTTTGGATATGTAGTACTTTGAGTTTTTGACTGGAAACTAGATTGGGAAAATTATAAAAATTACTGAGAATTATGTCACTAATAAAATACATTTCTAATATAGGTTCTATATCAGGAATAAGTATGTTTAGCTCTCAGGGGTTTAGAGTAGTAATATAAAGTCCAATTGTTGAAACAAAATGCTAAGGTTTAAATGCAAAATTTACTCTCTCTTAGTGACAGGACCTCAGGGCTTTAGTATCTTCTATAAAATGGGATTAATAATAGAGAGGGATTAGGCAAGGATTAAATACATATGTGACATCTAATTGAACACTCTTATTTTCTCAGACAAGTGACTGTTTCACATGTTGTTATGACCCTCAGGAAGTCAGATTGGATTCTGTTTATAGAGAAGAGTGCCCTCCTGCACAGAGGTGAGTTAAAAGATGCTGACCTTCAGGGCTAATCTTTTCCTCGAAAGAGCAGCTTTAGAGCTACTGAAATTCCTGAAGATGTATTTTTTAAAAATATTTTTTATTGGAGTTCAATATGCCAACATTTAGCATAACACCCAGTGCTCATCCCGCCAAGTGCCCCCCTCAGTGCCCATCACCCAGTCACCCCACCCCCCCACCCACTTCCCCTACCACTACCCCTTGTTCATTTCCCAGAGTTAGGTGTCGCTCATGTTTTGTCACCCTCACTGATATTTCCACTCATTTTCTCTCCTTTCCCTTTATTCCCTTTCACTAATTTTTATATTCCCCAAATGAATGAGACCATATAATGTTTGTCCTTTTCTGATTGACTTATTTGACTCAGCATAATACCCTCCAGTTCCATCCATGTCGAAGCAAATGGTGGGTATTTGTCATTTCTAATGGCTGAGTAATATTCCATTGTATACATAGACCACATCTGAAGATGTAATTGAGAAGTACATGGCAAAAATAATCTTGCCCTGAAACTTTAAAAATAGGCCATTCACCTCAGATATGGTTTTATACCTTTGAAATGTTTGACTTTGAGTCTACCAAAATCACCAGCTAAACTAGCAAAAGTTAGTGGTTAAGTCCATTTGTATAAAATTAAATAATTGTTGTACCAGACTGGATTGTTGAATATTGCCAACATCAATTTTGGTTCACTAGAATTGATATCAGAAATAATACAAGTTAATAATAACAGGGCAAAAACCTGTAAAATGTAAAGATTTGAAAAGACAGGCAAAGGGTAATTTAGCCTATACTATGACATTTCAGTAGGGATACTTAAAACATTTCATAATATAAGAATGAGTCTTATTGTAGACATGCCTTAGGAGAGAATATATGAAATACTGTTGAAAATAGCATATTCTGCAAATTTTCTAGCATGTCCCCTGGGGGAACTCCAGTGACTCAACAAGTCTTTCTCGTCCTTATTGGACTGAATTGGACTGAATTGACTGGACTGAATTGACCCCCAAACTCTGAGGCACATTAATTATGAAGAGCTGTCTCTGGTATATTTTTAATTTACTGATGTAATCTTTCTACAGTCATCAGCTGTGACACCTATGGTGACCTATGCTGAGTTATTAATAAGAAAAAAAAAACATTACTTCTCTGGATCAAAGATGCCTCTTTATTAAGCCTGAGCTATTAGTAATTGTAGTGTTTTATGTATCTTTAATCTGAGTCTGTGCACTAGACCTGGAGCATATTGGAAAGTTATTTCCAGGTGCTAGGACCCAAAGGGCTTTCAATAACTATTAGTTGAATTGGATTGAGAGGAATTAAAGAAGTAAACATTTCAAATCATCTATTTAAATCTTCTTTAAAAGTGATAAATAGCTTGGTGTTTAAATATCAAGAGCTTTGGCTGGATGTCAACAGGAATGGCAGAGTAAGGAACTTCAAAAATCCACTCCTACATAAAGGAATGAGAATATTTGCAAAATGGTCAAAATAGCTTTTTCAGAACTCAAGAAATTACTCAAAGGCCTGCAGCAATTCAAGGAACATTTATTTAAGAAAAAAATAATTGAATCTTGGTAGGAACAACAAGGTTTATGGCTTTTTAAATTTGCTCTAATTCTACCCCCTACTCCCTAACTCTGCAGTAGTCTTGCAAACCAATGGCCCCATAACCACAATCAAAATAATCAACTTAGCAGTCATTGGAAAGGTCATGATGAGTTGAAGTTTTTTAAAGCTCTATTCTCAGAAAATTGCCATCAGTTGACCTGCCTGGTAGTTCTTAGGGTTTGGATTTACTTGACGCAACTCAGATCTCTCAGTGGAGAAAACAACCTTTTTTCCTGGGAGAAAACTATCAGTTGAAATTGTTTAACATCACTTCTAAGGCAGCAGTGACAGTTGGAGCAAACAAGAAGCTGAATAAGACATACTAGGGAATTAGATGTCCACAGGAGACTTTGAAAAGCTCCTACATATTTTAGGGAAGGTAGAAGGCCATGTATGAACAAAGCTGTGCACATGCCCAGTACTGTGTGAATGCCTAGGAAAGGTCTGAGAAGGTGTAAGTTCTCACTTCTGGTTGACCTTGAGTATCTGTGAGGATAATGCTAATGCTAATGCAGAGATTTAGCATTGAAAGGATGCCCCAAATGTACACATAGAACCTCAGCAAAGGCTGAAAAACTTATTGCTTTCAAGAGATTTAAGGAAATAACTGCCCAATCAAAAGCTAACTATTGAGCTGAGTAGTGACTTCAGTAACCACACACAATAAGAATGCAGCCTTCTCAGAATACAGCTGTCTCAGAATAACAATTAGTTCAGCAAGTGAACAAATGGTAGCAGCAGCAGCAACAGCAGCAACAATGAACCTTGGAGTAGACAATCTGATTTCCAGAGTTGTCACGTTCTGTTAATTTAAAATGTCTAGTTTTTAACAAAAATTTTGAGACACATGAAAAAACAAGAAAATATGACCCATACACAGGAATAAAAGCAACCAATAGGAACTGCCTTTAAGGAAGTCCAGATGTTCACTTAACTATACAGGGACTTTAGATCAGCAATTTCAAATATGTTCAAAGAACAAAGGAAATTATAACTAAAGAACTTAAAAATGTATTGGAATGGGGTAAATGGAACTGTATAGAAGCAGAGTTTTTGTATACTATTGAAGTTAATTTGGTATTAATCTGAACTAGAATATTATAAATTAAAATATTAATTGAAAAGACCAGAACAGCCACTAAGGAAAATAACTCAAAAATATATACTAAAAGAAGTGATATTGAATTAAAAAACTAGAAAATATTTGTTTAACATACAAGAAGCCTATTAGGGATGAATAAAAGAATGAAAAGAGGCATAAGATGTATAGAAAACAATAGTAAATTGGCTTATGTAATCATGTCTTATCAATAATTACATTAAATATAAATGGATTAAATACTCTAATACAAAGACAGAGATTGGCAGAATGAATTAAAAAACACAATCCAGCTATATGCTGTCTATAGGAGACATATTTCAGAACCAAAGATGCAATAGATTAAAAGTTTAGAATATACTATGAAACATTAACTGAATTAGAGCGGAGTGACTATACTAATATCAGACAAAATAGACGTTTAGAAAATATTTTGCTGCCAGAGACATTGAAGGACATTTTATAATAATGAAAGGATCCATGCATCAAGAAAACATAAGAATTATAAACATATATTCATCCGATGACAGAAGCCCAAAATACCTAAAGCAAAAACTGACAGAATTGAAGGGATAAATAGGCAATTCATCAATAATAGTTGGAGACTTCAATACCCCAATATCAATAATGCATACAATATCTAGACAGAAAATCAACAAAGGATTAGAAGACTTTTAAAATACTATAAAACAAATAGACTTGGGACACCTGGGTGGCTTAGCAGTTGAGTGTCTGCCTTTAACTCAGGATGTGATCCCAGGGTCTGGGGGATCGAGTCCCACATTGGGGGACTGATCCCTGTGAGGAGCCTGCTTCTCC
This sequence comes from Nyctereutes procyonoides, assembly GCF_905146905.1. Taxonomy (NCBI): domain Eukaryota; kingdom Metazoa; phylum Chordata; class Mammalia; order Carnivora; family Canidae; genus Nyctereutes; species Nyctereutes procyonoides. The sequence continues at coordinate 17,437,596 of NW_026575145.1, forward strand.
CTCTGCCTGTGTCTCTGCCTCTTTCTCTGTCTCTCATGAATAAATGAATGAAATCTTAAAAAAACAAAAAAAACCAAAAGACAAATAGACTTAACAGACATTTATATAACACTTCACCCAGTAATGGTAGAGCACACATTAATTCTAGTGTACATGAAATCTCCAGGATTGACTAAATTTTCAATAAATCCTGGATCAAGTTCTGCATCGGGGTCCCTGCATGGAGCCTGCTTCTTCCTCTGCCTGTCTCTGCCTCACTCTGTGTCTCTCATGAATAAATCTTTTAAAAAAAGAGAGAAGGTTCAAATTACTAAAATAAAGAATAAAAGAGAAGATATTACTCTAAGTAAGAGAGAAAGAAAATTTGAATAGGTCTATAATAAGAATATTGAATTACCACCACTACTACTACTACAACTACTGTTGCTACTACTACTACTTAACTTCCTGCAAAGGAAAGTCCAGGCCCAAATGGCTTACCATGAATTCAGTCAAATATTTAAAGATGAATTAATGCCAATTCTTTACAAAGCCTTTCAAAAAATAGAAGAGGAAAGAAGTTTCTACTTCATTCTGAGTCCAGGATTAACATGATACCAAAAGCAATCACAGGAAAGAAATACAGACCAATATTCTTTATGAACATAGATACAAAAAATCTTAACAAAACACTAGCAAACCTAACTTGGCAACATATAAAAAGGATTTTACATCATGACCAAGTGGTATTTATGTCAGGGATGCAAAGTTGGTTCAACATTCAATAATCAATTAATGTAATATTCCATATTAATAGAATAAAAGACAAAAACCACATGACCACTTTAATAAATGTAGAAAAAGCATTTGGCAAAAATCAAGCATCCTTTCATGATAAAAACATTTACTAAACTAGGAGCAGAAAGAAAATTTCTCAACTACAAAAATAAGCACTTATAGAAAGGATGTTTGTTAAAATCTACAGCTAACATAATACTTAATGTTCAAAGACTGAATCTTTTGTCCCTAGGATCAGGAACAAGATTAAAATCCACTCATTACATACAATCATAAAATAAAACTATCTCTATTTGCAGATGACACGATCTGGTATACAGAAAATCCTAAGGAGGGATGCCTTGGTGGCTTAGTGGTGGGGCATCTGTCTTTGGCTCAGGGTGTGATCCCAGGGTCCTGGGATCAAGTCCCACATCAGGCTCCCTGTGGGGAGCCTGCTCCTCCCTTTGCCTATGTTTCTGCCTCTCTCTGTGTCTCTCACAAATAAAGAAATAAAATCTAAAAAAAAAAATTCCTAAGGAAGTCACACGCAAAATTATTAAAGTTCAGCAAGGTTACCAGATGCAAAGACAATATATAAAAAATAATTGTATTTTTATACACTTACAATAAATATTCCAAACTGAAATTAAGAAAACAATTTCAATTACATAGTATCAAAAGAAAAAAGGCTTAGGAATAATTTAAAAAGAGAAGTGCTCTGAAAAATGGAAACCACTGTTGAAAGAAATAAAGACTTTAATAAGTGGGAAGACATCCTGTGTTCATGGATTTAAAGTCAACATTATTTTGATGGCAATTCTTCCTTAATTGGTCTACAGATTAATTTCAATCCCTGTCAAAATCACAGCTGCCTTTTTTCAGGAATTGAAAGCTGATCCTAAAATTCATTCAATGTGACATTATTCAATCATAAAAAAGCATAAAATTAGAATACATGGTATAACATGGATGAACCTTGAATATATTATGCTAGTGAAAGAAGGCTGACATAAAAGGCCACACATATTATATGATTTCGTTTATAAAAATTGAAAATTGGCAAATCCTATTGCAAGAGGTAGGGAGATTGGAGAGTGGGAAGTGACTACTAATGGGTAAATAATTTCTTTTTTAAAAAAGTTTTTTTTAAAAAAAGATTTTCTTTATTCATGAGAGACACAGAGAGAGGCAGAGACAAGCAGAGGGAGAAGCAGGCTCCCCACAGGGAACCTGATGTGGGACTCTATCCCAGGATCCCAGTATCATGCCCTGAGCTGAAGGCCGATGATCACTGAGCCACTCAGATGTCCCAAAGAAATCCTTTTTAAATGACAAAAAATTGTTCTGAAAATAGATAATGATGATTGCTGTACAACTTTATAGATATACTGATAACTATTGAATTGTACAGTTTTAAAAAGTGAATTTTATGATATGTGAATTATATGTTAATTTAATGAGTGAATGAGTGAATTAATGAATTGAATCAACTGAAAGTCTTCCACTAGCCTTTGACTGGATCCTCCCTTCCACATTAAATCTGTTTTCTGACAGCTAGACATCAATAATATACACCATTCCTTGAATCATAGTTACTTACACATGCCATTGTATACTACCTCTGACTATAATGTGCTGGACTAAATAGATTACTGTACCTAGTTTCATTAGAAATTGATATGATAAAATTTTGAGAAAACCGTATTGACCTTAATATTTTGTTGGTTTTTGAACAAGTTTTATTAGTTTCATTAGAAATTGATATGATAAAATTTTGAGAAAACTGTATTGACATTAATATTTTGTTGGTTTTTAAACAAGCTTTAAAGCTTGTATTTTTATCTTTAAATTTGGGGAGAATGATTTCTTTTTTGAACTATCATTTTTACTAGCCAAATTATTCCCAGGTTGAATGACCAAAAAAAAAAAAAAAGAATATCTTCATATAAAACAATATTCATCTTATTAATAAACTCTTAGTTAAATTCAGATGTAGTCATTATGATGGGTTAAGTTCATATTTTGATTAATAGTGACATGCTGTCCTTTTGTAGCAATGGGTGGGTAAGCTGTGAATATGCTATATCAAGAGGGAACTGAATAATTTAGTTATTGTAAATTTTTGTGATAAGTCACTTAATGACTGTGGCCATTTATTTACTCAATGTCAGTGGCTTTCCTGGTTGTATACATGAGAATGTATCATGATGTCTTTGGAGTTGCAATACCCTTTCCTAAGTCAGATATTAGTGTATTGGCATAGGCATCTATACACGTAGTTGTAGATTTATGTGTAGTACAGCCATATAAAACATCTATACAATACCACATTTCTGGATGAAATAAGCACTTAGTTGATTTGTGTCAGTGGTAAGTTGTCTTAGAGATGATGAGTCAAATGAAATGTTCTCTCAATCTGAATGATTTCTAGTAAAGCTAACCTAAACCGATTGAAATCATTTTCTCATCTATGCTTCCATGGAGTCAAAGCTTTTGATTGACAAATCTGGAGATTTTTCAATGTGGATGTCTTTTATGTTTATCTTTGTTTATCTATACAGTGATGCATTAGAGGAAATAATAGATTTTCATGACCATAGTGAGTATTAATGTTGACTAATCAGAAAATATACATTTAGTCTTTCGGTTGAAATATATATTTAAATACAATTTGAATTAAAATAATCATAAAAATAGGGATCCCTGGGTGGCGCAGTGGTTTAGCGCCTGCCTTTGGCCCAGGGCGCGATCCTGGAGACCCAGGATCGAATCCCACGTCGGGCTCCCGGTGCATGGAGCCTGCTTCTCCCTCTGCCCGTGTCTCTGCCTCTCTCTCTCTCACTGTGTGCCTATCATAAATAAATAAAACAAAAAAAATTTTTAAAAATAATCATAAAAATAATGAACAATAGTTGAAGTCCTACCCAAAATACTTCACATGTATTGACATCTTAAAGGTGAAGTGACTAAAGTCACAGAAAGGATAAATAAGTAGCCTGAGGTCACCCAGACCACCCAACTAGTAAGTAGTTGAGCTGAAATTAAATGATGTGGTTTCAGAGGCCATTCTTTTAACTACTTTTCAATGCTGCTTCATAAAAATAAGGAAACTAGGACACATTAATAGTAATTAGTTACTTTTATGAAAAAATAGGGGAGGGATTAGGTTGGAAAAATTTGCCAAAGTGTAGTTCTGAGATTATTTGTGGACCTTTATGGTTATTAGCAATTAGTATGACAGCCATTTCTTATCTCCAATAAAAAAAAAAGTCAAATATTTAAAAGTTGCATCAGGTATCTCAGATATTTGGTCAACCATAGACTCAAATATTGGTTAATATTAACTAGTATGAGTATTAGTCGAAACAGATTTTCTACAGCTTCACAAACTCTTCCACCCAAATACCTCAAACAAGAGAGGAGTGAATTGGCATCTCATGGAGACATAGGGAAGGACCATGCTTGGACTGAAGTATCTTGCTGAAACTTTTATCTTACAAATATATATGAGAAATTCTTATGCAAAATATATTCAATTTCACAAAAAATCTGTTTTAGCACAAAAATAGGCTTTACCCAACACTTGGCAATAATTTGACATTCTAGGAAGATGTACCATGTTGAATCTGGATATGCTAATTGAATTTAAGAAACACAGGATTTTACCTCACATCCATTAGGATGGCTACAAAAAAATACCCAAAACAAACAAAATAACAAGTATTGGCAATGGTGTGAAGAACTTGGAACTCTTGTGCGCTGTTGGTGGGAATGTAAAATGGTACAAACTGTGTGGAAAACAGTATGGTCGTTCCTCAAAATATTAAAAATAGAATTACCATATGATCCAGCAATTCCACTTCTGAGTACATACTCAAAAGAATTTTATTTATTTATTTTTAAACATTTAATTAATTAATTAATTAATTTATTTATTTTTGAGAGAGAAAGCAGAGTGAGAGAGACGACGAGCAGGGAGGGGAGGGCCAGAGGGAGAGGGAAAAACAGGCTCTTCTACTGAGCAGGGAGCCCGATATGGGGCTCAATCCCAGGACCTTGGGATCGTGACCTGAGCTGAAGGCAGATGCTTAACTGCCTGAGCCACACAGGCACCCCTACCCAAAAAAATTAAAGTAAAGTCTTGAAGAGATGTTCACGCACCAGTGTTCATGGCAGTGCTATTTAACAGCTGAAAGGTCGAAACAACCCAATTGTCAGTCAGTGGATGACTAGATAAACAAAATGTGATATATGCATACAATGGAATATTATTCAACCTTAAAAAAGAAGAAAATTCTGACACATTCTACAACATGGATAAACCTTGAGGACAGTATCTAAGTGAAATAAGCTAGTCACAAAAAGATAATTACCAAAGGATTCTATTTATATGAGGCAACTAGAGTCGTCAAATTAATAGAGACAGGAAGTAGAATGGTGGGTGCCAAGGCCTGGGGTGAGCAAAAGGGGGAGCTATTATTTAACGGGTACATCATTTCAGTTTTATGAAATGACAAAAGGCCAGGAGATGACTGGTAATGATGGCTATACAACACTGTGAATGTACTTAATGCCACTGAAACTGCACAATCTAAAAATGGTCCAAATGACAAATTTTGTTATGTACATCTTGCCCTGATTAAAAATAAAAAGAAGGAATAGAAAGAAACATAGGATTATGTAATAAATCAATTTCCTATGCATAATATGCATTATTTCACTGCTATCATCTTTACCAAAACTACCTGGATCAATGTCCTACTGGGTTACCTCCATAGCCTCATTCTATAGGATGACCTAATTGTTAACCAAACAATGATCTTTGAGAATGAGAGAGGGCATTATTAATAACATCATAACACAATTGGCATAAACCAAGATTGTTCTGTTCTCATCAAAAAAGCTACAGTGGTCTTTGAAAATTGTCAGATTGTGTTCACTGAGAACCTGCAATAGGCTCGTATTTCCACATGTAGCTAATTGCTACCACCCTGGACCATGCTGATGGTATATATCTCTGAACTATCTATTTTTCTTTAAAAATTGGGCTTTTCTTTACTTAAAAAGGCTTAATAATTTCCATAATTTATAGCTAGCATGTAAGTTCCCTTAGAGCAGGGACTATATTTTTACTTACTTCTATATCCCCAGCATTCAGTCCAGTGGCTGGCATGAGGTAAGGACCTCAGATTTGCTGAAATAAAGAATGACTATATTAGCAGTTTTCAAACAAAATATGAATTTGTTTTAACACCAGAAAATGTTTAGAAGTATAGCACAGCATTTCAGGAATTGGGTTCTGGAACTATATATTTTTTCTATTTCCTATTTCTCTGGTGAATATTGTAATAGATAATATAGAAATATTTGGACCAAAAGAGAAATAAGTTGACATCAAAGTATCAAGATTATGCCAATGTAACTGGTATACCATGTCGGAAAAGTAAAAAATGTATTTGAATTTTTTTTCTTAGCCACTACTGAGTTTTTCATTTTCTTTAATATTACTTTGATGCAATAGAAATATCCAATATGTTGGTTTCTAGTTGAAATATATCCATCAATTGGGACATATTTTACTAATCACTACCCTTTGTAGGTTTCACTTTTGGGATATGAATGAGGAAGGAATAGGAAATATTGGTGGCATGCAGGACTCACAAACAAATACAAAAACCGTGTGAAGTCCTGCTTCTTCTCCTCTTTTTTATTTAACTTGGCTCAGGTGAGAAGTACATAAAGCTCTGTAAGTATGTACATGAGAGGGAAAGAAAGAGAGAAGGTGGAGAGAGAGTAGGGGAGGAGGGGTGGGAGAGGGAGAGAAAGGGACGAGGGGAGAAAGAGCGAGAGACAAAGTGCTTACTCACAAAAGTTAGAGCATGAGAATATGGTACAGGGACTGGTATCATTATGGCAATGTGTTCTGGGCATCGTTCTCAGACTGGGCCTGTTATAAGTCGATGAATTTTTCAATTTTATTACATTAAAAGCAAATTATGAATAGTATCTGTATTTTATTTATTTCGGTATTCTTCATAGCACCAAGCTCCCAGTAAATGATATTTAAAAATGATAGATTCCCAATTAGCATTTGTTACCAAACAGTGGCTACCAAAATTACATTTCGGTAACAATATGTGGATATTGCCCAAATTTGCAAAGATTTGTTACTATTCATAGTGATTTAAAAGCCCAACATTTCATATATGCAATGCAAGTATCTTCTTAATGTACTGAATCATTGTGATAAAAAGTTTTATCACCTCGGAACAGATGACTAACGAACGATGCAAAGGTGAATACTGAAGATATTCTTGTTAAATGGATGGGCAAAGTGCCCAAAGGCGTTTGAGGAAAGAATTTACTAAATGTTTACCTACGTACAGCTCAAGAAATTAAAGAGGAAACTAATGTGTACGTGTGTGCGCGCACATGGGTAGGAAGTCAAGGCCAATGGCAAAGATTTTTGTTATTTTTAAATTTATGGCATAAAATTCAGTTAGCTCATAGGCACACAGAACTTAATCTCTTTCTTCTCTGTCATTCTCTTCTTTTGTAATTTGTATACCATGAAGAGGTTGGAGAAGCCTGTTAAAGTACAATGGCAGGAGTACAGAAGATCAGGGAAGAAATCCAGTAATTAAACCACTCTGCCTGGCAAGGGACCCATTGGAAAGTAGTGGCTCTGGACAATGAGTTGGTAGGGGCACTTGGTTGTTGCAGCCTTTCATTTGATGTGAGCTGCCTGAACGCCAGGAGTTTGATCAGTATGTGTTAATCTAGTTAAAATAGGCACTTTTTTTTCTCAAAATAAACCGGATGCATAATGTATGCACCTCAAATCCTGATTTATAGCAAACTTCAGAGATAAGAATTTAGGTAGAGTTGTATTTAAAACAAACACTTTGCCATTATCTGTAAAAACGTGGTTATTCTAACTTCAGGATCTAGTCTTTCCAAAGTCTTTCCCCTTTATATACACATGTACTCACACATATATGTAATGAATGATGATGGCATATAATAAAATAATATGGTGTTCTCAAAGCCACTTACTTTTTAATCTACTCGAAACAATAGCCATTTACACTGGTTATGTGGCGGTTGGGCCAGCTGCCTTATGACTTCTTTTCTATTGAAGTTGCATTCTATAAGTGACAGAAGCTTTAACCTTTATTTAGTGGGAGAAGCCATTAATCTGTCTTCAGACTTTCCCCTACCTCCCACAGAAAAAACAATTTGCTCTTCAAAAGTTTGTTTGGAAATGAAACTGAATTCTGTGTTTCCTCTACAGATGGTTGACCTCTTTCAGTTGGTGGCTGCATTACTCATTTAAACAATTATACAGGTCAATATAGTGTAATCTAAATTATTTAGTCTCTTAGTGTTTTTCAGACACGACTGACAGTTGGAGAGGCTCCAGCTGCCGGCTGTACCTGGATTTGAACTCCACCCAATGATAACAGTTTCACTCTGAATTCCAGAGCCCATCCATTGACAGTACCTACCAGCCTACTCGCTAGTCTTGCACATTGATCCTGAGGGGGTTATAACTTCATCATCAATACGCTGACACATGGTGATTAATTGTTTTTGGATGAAAAGTTTAAAATGTGTGTGATTGCCAAGGACTCGTTACTACCTGGAAGGCTTTTCCTTCTGGAGCCTAACTTTAAAACACCTTTCTTTTTTGTTTGTCCCCGACTGGGAGCAATTCAAATCTACCAAATAGACTAGCAAAATATTATGATAACCTTTTCCATCCTAATTTGTACTGGAGGCTGAGTGTGTACTAGGATCAACATTAATTACTGTATAACATTTCAGCAGTGTGGTTCATGGAAATGTCAGGGAGTTAGCTAGAGGGGACTTGGGGTCTTGGAAACATCAGGGGGCAATAGCTAAAGAACACGTGCTCCCCAGGACAATGGGGATTTACAAACATGAAACTGAGGACTAAGGTGGAATTAAAACCCAGGACGAGGGTGTTAATACTCAGCAGATCCAGTAAAAGTTAGGTTTACCAAGGGAGAACAAACTCACAATGCAATACGATCTGGTGGTGGTCTTTCCACAATCTTTAAATAATTTTAAAATTAGCAAAATTTGGGTTCCAGCAGTGAACTCAACAGCTTGTGAAAATGATTCTTTAAATAAGGGATCTAGTTTGTTAAAGTTAATATAGCAGTTCGAATTAATGAATTTTAAATTCAGATTCCTTTTGCAGCTTGAATTCAGACTAATTATAGGTTTTAAATTGTCACTAGTCGGAGCTCAGCCAAGGCATATTTCCTCTCTTCTTTACTTATACCCTGAGAATTCATGAATCAATTTTTTTCTGGGTCATGACTTTGCCCCACCAGGAGTAGAGAAAACCCTTCAGTGAGAAGAAAATCCAATGGCAGGGATCCCAGTCAGTCAGAATTTATACGCAAAATGCAAGGAAGTAAACGACAGAGGAAATTAACCAGCTCTTAAGGAAAAAGGCTTGAAAATCACATATATAATCGAAACAGTAATGAATTTAGTAAATACTTTGAGGCACAGCAGTATCTACTTCTATCCTTGTAATTTAGGATTACTGAGTATTTTAGGAAAGGAACTGGTTTTTGCAAGCCTTTTTTTTAAACAGCAGAGGTCACCTTAGTACAAACCTCTTTAGGGGGAAATGCTTTCTGTTCAGTGGTGATAAATTAAGTACTTTTAAACCATCAGCAAGTCTTCTCTTATTTCATTGAAGCTTAAAAATCAAACACACATGCTTACTTGGATTTTTTAAAAGTTAGACAAAATGGAATTATTGTAAAATTAAATTGCTTTCAAACCTAGATCCTTTTTTAAAAAAAGATTATTTTCTAAAATGAATGAGGATATGAAATAATTTAAATAATCATAGCATCAATTATAGTTGCAACATGCTTAACAGAATTCCATGTTGTATTTACTATTAGAAAAATATCCAGTAAATTGTTCTGGCTCAGCCACTGAGCCTTATTTTAAAACTAATTGTATTCATAAAGTATATTCACTAACAAAGAAGAACTAATAAATAACTGACTAAATGTAAAAACTTCCAAAGAGGGGGAAAAAGTTATTAAATAAGGCTCCATTTAATGAAACATGCATTAGTTTAGATAAATGGACAATAATTTTAATTTTTGTTTTGTAAATATTCTAACTTCTTATAGCTTATCTAATGTTGCAGTATAAGCTACCGTGGGCGTTTATTTTTCAGATATTCTAAGACCAGAAGGTGTAAAATGTAATGTTTGTCTTATAAAAATCCATGTAAAATATTCTTTTAGTTTCTAAAGTTTATTAGGGTATAGCTATGTCTAGCTATAATATAGAATCTTTAAATATTTAATCCATATTTTCTGATAGACTCCTTATCTATAAGATGTAACCAATTTTAAATAAGTATCCTTCTAATATCCTTTTATTATATATGCTGAAATACCACTTTTATATTATGATGAATTACATCACTATTTTGATAATGAGAAGACGATTTATTAACACTCTCTTTCTCCTGCCCTGTCTTTCTCTCCCAACAGATGACAAAGTTGCTATAAGTTTCAAAGTAAGACTGCTAAGACAATTGCCATCTCTCAGTGAATGGAGGGAATATTCAAAGAAATAAAAATGCCCAGGAAATTCTTAAAAGCTATTTTAGATTTTAATCACTTTATTAGATTTCTTGCTTGAGTGATTTGTGCAGAAAACATTTTATCTATTTTGTTTTCCTCTGATTACCAAACTGTGTTAGACACAAAAGTCTACTTGAAACTAGCTTACAGTTTAAAGACAGGTTTAATAACAGGTGAACACTGGAAAATATGCAAACAAAATGGCAGACATGAATGACTTCATTTAAGGCATAATTGCTTCTCATCAACCCAAGAAATCATGCAGAAACAGTCTCTGTTTTACCCAGCCAGGAAGAGACCAGAGAAATCACTCAGGCAGAGATACTAAAAGGAAGGTCCATTCTTGGGTCTCAGCCAGACAACCACTCCACACACAGATCCAAGCATAAAGACAATGGTCCTTAGAATCACAGTTCATCATAACAGATAATTATACAGCAAGTAAGACAATAAGGTTTTTTGGCCTCTGACTATATAGACTAATTGCTGGCTATGGAGCTCTGCCTGGAAGGCATACAGCACAGCCTCTGCAATGTCTTCTTATTATGTGAGGACTGGTGTAATTTGGGTGGACAAGAGATTTAGTGTCTAGTGAATTCCATATGGTGGCTTTTTTTTTTCTTTTTTGTGGATTTCTTTTTTTTTTCTCTGACAGACATATAGTGGTTTTCCAATAGCAGTATTCCAAATAGTTGCTGACATTTACCTGGAAGGAGTTTTAAAAGAAAATAATCCTGCCCAGTATTCCAAAGAACTTTTCAGTTGATTTAAAAAATGGATAGAAGAAAACAAAACAACAACATCAACAACAACAACACATAAGAAAATCTGACCACTTAAATATAGGGTTTGCCTTTATACATTACAAAGTATTAAAATTAGGATATGATGTTAGGTTTTACTTAAATGCATATGGGTGTCAGCAGATTTGCTGGATAATCCAGGCAAACCCCAGAGTTAGCAAACAAACATTGCTTTCAAATATGCATCTGGAAGGAATAAAGTCCCACCTTTATTTTGGTTTTGTCTTGTTTTGTTTTTTTTTGTTTCTTTCACTTTCTAACAGGAGATACCATGATTGCTCTATTTATTTATTTATTATCAGTCAAGATGAAAGGTGCCTGCTTTTAAGATATTTTACTTATGAGAGCGAGTTCTTGGCCAGATAGCCAAGAGGTACAGAGGCTCTGGAACAGTGACCTACTCATCTCCCATTAGAAACAAGTATGTCTCTCTTCACTTTGTGCGGCCCCCAATGCCAACCAATTAACTTGAAGTTGAGTTTTGACTCAAACTCGTGACCCTTCAAACCATAGCTCCCTATTCTACATCTGGTGTCATTGAACTAAGTTAGGGTAAGAATAATCTTCGCTATTGTTTTTGTATGTGTGTTGCTTCTTTTCCTTGCTTAAAAACAAAACAAAACAAAACTACAAACAAACAAACAAAAAAAAAAAACCCACAAAAAAACAGTTGATGTTTTTGAGACCTACTGAAGTCTTGAGGATTCCTAGAGCTTTCTACATGATATTTGTATGTTTTCTCCTCTTTAGGAGGAAAAAGGGCTGGAACACAATCATTTTTATTGAATAAAGTTTGCAGTTCATGAAAGGCTTTCTTGCTCCCATGTACAAGCGCTGACCATTACATCATGCGCCCTGAGGGTTGTGCTAGAAAAGAGAAAAGAAGGCGAAATCAGCAAAAATAAAAGAGTCTTCCTGACTTGAATTGAAAAATGTGCTTGTTTTTTGTTAAACACCACAAATTTGCGGGAAGGCTGGCAAGTGTAATAGCATTCTGAGCATATGCTCCCTCGGAGGCACAAAGCCCTTGCTTAAAGAAATACACACGAAATGTACACTTTGATCCCCAGGATTTGTTAAAAGAAAACTGTAGTTTTCAAGCTATTTTGAAGTTAGTTTAAAATTTTGATTAAACAGGATTGAATATGCAGTACCCAAACCAATTTCACTTCATTTACTTTTATTGTAAATCAATCTGATTTTTTTTTTCCAGTGAAAAAAAGAAAGAAGGTGGATATCTTTTCAAACAAGGTGAGCTGAGGAACAGAGGAAGCCAGAAAGAAGTCCTGAGCATAGTGAGTCTGCTCCTTTTTTTTTTTTTTTAAATTTTACTTCTGTTTCCTACAAATGCCGTGACATTTGGCTATCGGAGATGTTTGGTACATAAGGCTATGTATAACATATATACTCAGACATTAGAAATAATATTATAATATATGTTCCAGGAGTATAATGATATGCATATGTCCAAAAAGGACTTTGAGTAGTGTCTGTAATTTAATGGTTATTAAATACTCATCTCATTCTGACCCTGCATGTCTATTTTTAATTGGGAATACAGTGAATTCACTATTTATTTGTGGTTTGATTTGCAGAAGAAAATGAAAACAAAACCAAGCCCAACAAGGCCAATCACTCTGCTATTGTGGCGGTATTTTAATGTATTCTCTTATTCTGTGTGAATATTTTTTTTGAAAGTACACAGATCTTAAATATCGTAGCTAGAGAGTTGATATGGTTTGGATTTCAGATGATAAACACTACCAAACGGTGTCATATTAAAATGTAAAAACTATGCATGCGTGCCACAGCCTCTGCCTGCTATGAGTTTGGTTGTACGAATGTTTTTTTGACTTCTAAATCACACATTTGCTAAAATGAGCTCTGCTAGATATCAGTTTGCGCACAGGCACAATGTGTCTCAGTCAGATTCATAAAACAGATAGCTGAACTAGACTTTGACTTTTGACATCAACAATCTGACTTCAATATTTCTCCACAAAAAGAGACTCCTGACTCTGTGCTGTTTCCCTGTGATGGATAGCTTTTCAGCTGCTGACAGCATGGAACATAATAAATGTTTTCATTAGCATTGGGGGCTGCATATCCCCATGTCTTGAGTTTTCCAGCTAGTGGCTTTGAAATGCCACCCAGAAACACCTGCAGCAGTGCCTTGCCTCTGCAGAACTGCAAAGCCACTGTGAAAAAATATTATTATAAAGTTGTCTGTATATCAGCATTTCTGTGCTAAACAACCTTTTAATTGCCTACCCTCTAATTTTTCTTTGCCTGGAAACACTTGCAGCCACATATTTTAATTTAAGCTGCTCTGTTTGACTCCTCTGATCATCTGGGTTTTCATTGTCATTGCTTCACAATAATTTAATGTCATATATAATGGCATCAAATTGAGGAAAGCCCTAAAAGCTGCCAATCCAAAGTGATCTCAGAATGTTCCCGCGTACAAGCCTAGATAAGCTTGATTTGTTTGTGCCAACATTATTCATCACATTCTGTGTCTAACTGGGCCAGTGTTCTCTTGCTCTTGCATTTTCAAATCCTCTTTCAACATACACTGAAGCTTCTTAATCAGTGTGTTTTCTATACTTTAGTTAACAAAATGGTTGAAAGTATGCATTTGCAACAAAAAAGAAAGGGTATTATGATGATGCTTACTTACCACACTACTATCTAAACATTTTACCAGACTGTTTTTTCACTTGGTTCGTGTTTTAAAAATCTCATTTTGTTTGCCACTAGAAGAGGAGAGTTGGGCCACATACACAATTCAACATTTGTTTTAGATTTTCATTTAATAATATTATGGAGAGCTAACTACCATTAATGAAAACTTATTTGTGAATCTCCCCCAAAGCCGATCATATATGTCTTCTTGGGAGGAGAAGAGTTTTATTTTATGGCTAATTAAAAGTTTCTAAAGATGCCATGGATTTTTTTGTGCAAATTAAAATTAATTAGAGTTATTACGGAGCCATGAAAAGAAGGATTTGAGAAATAGTGAGAAATATTATTTAAACCCTAATGGAATTCAGTGAAACCCACAGGTCTATTACAGGCCCCTGATTTGCCAGGATCACTGCAGGGAATCTAACATTAATAAGCACACTGGTAATTAAATCATTTGTTACTTTGTCTGTAATGTTGTAATGTTTCACTGGTACTCTGTCAGAGCTCTTTGTGCAGATCAGAGCTAATCAAAGGTAATCAATTTTCAGCATTTGAGAAATCTGTAAATGATTATACATTCATCAGATCATTTAGTGGAGTGCAAGGAAAGTGCAATGCAATTAATCTTCCTGCATGAGGAGGAATTACCACCACAGAATTCAACAGTTATAATTAATTTCATTGTCTTGCTGTGAATTTTGATTGCTTTTCTTTGGACTGTATAGTACAAATGATGATTCATTGCAAAGTATTTGCAAAGCAAACACACCAGTGTGCTATGCAAATTAAAGTAGCTGTATAACAGATAGGTTTCAAACTTCCTATTTACTCGGGGTTGTTGAGTACTAATTTGCCAAATAATAATTGCTTGTTAACTTTATACACTCTTCCCTTGAATATCAAGATTGGTAACCAACATAAATAGAAAGCACGTGCTATTTTGTATCTTATGGTATGTATGCAAAATACTAGTTAGCGCTTAAACTTGTTCACTTTACCAAATAACTTAATTTAAGCATTGAAAATGGTTATTTACCTTTGAAATAATTTGCGACTTATTTTACTTACACAAAATAGGTAGTAGCAATAGATGATGCGTAGAAATTTTCTTGTGTGTTGCTTTTTCCATTATTGTGACTATAAACCTTTAAAAGACTTTCCCTTGAAATGTATGACGCATAGAATCTACTTATATCTAGAATGCTGCTTGTTTAAAAAATATGTAATTTTTGGTATCCAGCAGGGTGTTGCCAGAATACATTCTCCATAATTTACAGATTTCTTATATGATTTCTTTTCTGTTTCCCAGTGTTCTGCTCATTTAAAGATGAGCCTGTGGAAACAAAAATCAATTCAAAATGACAGCAAAGGTTCATCTCATGTTTTGTGCTAAAATGAAAAGAATTTAAAAATGAAATTTAGGTTAATAGCAAAAAATGAAAAAATGTGCATAACTTAAACGTTAACTGTTTGCCACATGACTCCAATTCCATGGTACTTAAAATATGGAGAATACTTTTCCTTAAATTACTTTATGAAATCCAAGTCTCCAATGTTTTCTCCCAAATTAAACTCTGTAAGCCTTAAAATCAGCTCACATTTCTAAAATTCACATAGATTCACAAACATGAAACCCTATTTTATTATTTCTTAACCAAGAAGTTGAGATAGGTGCATGATTCCCGATCAAAAACCAAAAGAAGACATCATTTTGCCCTCAAACACATTCTGTGTGCAATGTCACTGAGGTCTTTGTTCAATGCATATTGAGGAATAAAGTCACTTTTCCTGCATGTTAATTTTTTAACCAGTGAATTAGTTTAAATTAGTTCAAACCACTGCTTGCTAAAACCCAAAGGTTAATACAAGTCTTTGCTATTCTGAAAAACAAAAATAAACCAAAAAAGCTCGAATGGGTTAACTGACTAAATTAACACATTCCAAATAATGTGCAATTAAAATGTCAAGGTATTGTCACTTAAAATTCATGGTAAGATAAATAATACTAGGAAAAAGACCAAAATAATGCAAACATAATAGTAAATTAACGCTATTTTTTTTTCTGAGAGAATTAAATTATTAAATTGTCTGGAAATCAAAAGAGATAGTCAAAGGGCAAATGAGGCCCCAAACCACTATTTTGCTGTCAAAATCAATAAAACAACTGGGAAAATTCTTTGATAGCATCAAATCCTGCATATACCTTAAAAAACATTTGCCTAATGTAGAGATGCAATGAGTGCCTCATCTAAGATTCTGATAAAAGTCAAATGGTACATAGATTGAAAGTTCCTTGTGTTTTAAGTCTAAATGTACCTATATTATCTATTGTTTCACGAGAACTGTTTCTTTTCAATGTGTTCAAGTAGTCCCTTCTTGGTAGTCTCTTCTCTTTAATGATTTCTCATGTTGCTGGGATCATGGCATTCCTATTTGACAATTTTAGTAGTTTTCATGTTTGATGCACCATGCTGATCTCCGGTATTGTAGTTGGTTCAAGCAGTATTATGTGCTAAATATAGTTCAGCTAATTTAAAATGATTTGAACTGCCAACCTTAGAGAATTCACTTAAGAAAAATTAATCCTCTCAATTGATGCCTTCCATCATAATTTCTTAAGATTAAATCTGCAACTATTAATTCACTTGATCATTTTAACTAAACGCACTGATCAAATCATATGGAAAAAAACTGAGTTAATAGAGGAAACAGAGACATAAATACAGTATTAAAAGAAGATGGAATACAAGTTAACATATAATACAGCATGTTTGGTGTGAGGATCACAGGCTTTGGAGTGAAAAAGACTTAGTTCAAATCCTAGGTCAACTTCTTCAAAATGGTCTGAGCTCAGGAAATTTTTCTCATGTAAACTTTGTAAGTCTCATTTATAAAATGGGAATAACTATTTTGCAGGAAGTCGTTTTCTTGTAAATGTACAATAACATGATTGGCACATAGTAGGCACTCACAAAAATGAAAGCTGCTCTTCCGACTCATGCAATAAAGAAAAAAAATGTGTGAGGGGATGGTGGACATGATGGGAGAAAGAGCCCTAACTTCTGGGTTTTATCTGTGAAAGTAAATACCATGGTTTTCCCATAATATTGGCCTCTTAGTTATAAATATCAGGCAAACAAAAATGTAGAATGTTATTAATTAAGGAATTTAAAACACATGATTTGCAGTGGGGATAGAAATGTTAAATTTCTCCGTTCACTGTTTCCAAAAAGGTTTCCTTTTCTTTTTTTCCATTAATACCTTTGAACTACCACAAGTTTCTATATCTGGAGGCTTCATCAACTTAGGTCTCTTACATATCTACTTTTTTAAGTTTCTAAAGGTTTCCTGAATTATTACCATCTCCTTCATTTGCTTTGATAGACACATTGGAAATAGTAGGATTATTTCAGTAGTTTCTGCCAGGTGTTTCAACATTATTTTTTTTATTAACAATAACTCAGAATATCATTTTTGAGATTCCATTAATTTAGTTAAACAGTGATTTTCTAGATAGGATGGTAGAACCAAGACATTCGGAAAATTTTGGCTTATTGGAAGTCAATTTGAAAGATTCAGCCAAAGGTCAATACGAAGAAATGGAAGCTCAATATTTTTTAAAATAATTTTTTTTTCTGGAAAGGTAGATGTTTTTTGAAAGATAGATTTTTATGGTATAGTTTCTCCCATAATTCTTGGTTTGCTCTCTTCTAAGTCTCTTGCAAAATTTTCTTGTTTCAATGTAAATAAAAACCCTTTAAGTAAAAAATAAAGTCAGGGTTAGTTTCATAAGATTGGAAAAATCTAAGTTTTATTTTGTTTTAAGAAATTACAAATCCCCCCCCCCCAAAATCCCTTACCTATCATTTAATTAAAAATTTGGTGAGACTTGATGTTTCCCCCAGTGCAAATTTCAGGGAAACTTTCTGTAACTCTGCAATCATCTTTATTAACAAAATATATTTGGTGAATATTTGTTTCCACTGGTAATTTCCATCTGCCAAGTAACAATTGCTTTTCGTTTTTCCTTATTTTTTTAATTCAGAAAGTCTAATTTCATTTTTGTTGGACATCCAAGTGACTTTGAGGACTGTCCAACTATAATAGTTAATAAAATGCAATTGAGGAATGAGCCATATATGTTTTTGATAGATTTTGCAAGTGTTCTGTTCATTTAAAGCACTAGTCTGAAATATTTCTTTGATATAAGATAGAGAACAACATAAATACTCTATCTGACTTGAAAGCATATGAAAAAAAGAAAACAGAAAACTTGATAGGTTCTTACAATATCATAATTTATGTGAAACATGAAAAAAACATGCATACATAACACCTTTCCTGTCTGGCTTCATCTGTATTTCTTTGTTGTCAAAACAGGTTTCCATATTTAACTTTGTTTTTTGATTATGCCTTTTCCTTTATTTCGTGGAATGATATGTTATTATCTCTGAAGTGTAGATTTCTGCCAAGTTCTATGCACTTCAGTGTTAAGAGTATGGCCCACAACTCTGGGAATCTTTGTTGAAGCTGTAGAAATAAAATGAATAGTATAAAAGCTTGATGGCATCTGTGGATAGGAAACTCATTAAAGGCCCCAGCCCTCTGTTTTATTTCCAACCACATTTTCCCTGTGGGATTTCAATGTCTTGCAGGATGAAACCAGCAGGACTCATTACTTACAAAACAATGTTGAGAGTCCTTTCGTGGTGCTGGAATGCTTCTGCCAGTCAGGTAAAGACCTAGGCCTTTATCCCTTTGGGGACAATGCCGGCCAGCTCACAAACTGCTTGGAAAAGTCATGCCTTTGAATGTAACTGCAGGTGTTGCTCTCCAAAGGCTGTTGGTCGGTAGGCTCCTATGCAATGTACAATGGGATAATAGAAAATTCACTTTGGAATTCAAACAAAGTCTTAGAGAAATGGAAATAATAGGAACACAATTTTGAGACTTCCTTAGTTTTTCCCACGAACTACGGACCATGACTAATACTCTCGGGGCAAAAAACATCCCTTTGCCTTTAAGGGATGTATACAATTCAGTGTTTCAGATAAATAAGTTTCATGACCTCACCAACTCTGTGGCTTCCATTCACTTACTAGAAAATAAATTCAAGCAAGAGAATGAGGCCATGTTCTGGGTTGAACTTTAAGATGCTCCATCTAATAAAAGATCAACGCATATGGGTATAAAGTATAACAAATAGTTTTTGTTTTTTGTTTTGTGTTTTTTTTCCCCTAATAGAAATCATTGCTTTAACTGGGTTCCCTAAATCAAATTAGTATAGTTCTGACTGAATTGCCTGTCTTTCTTTGGCAGCGTGGCTAGTGGCATTTTGGAAATATTCTTAGAACTTGTAAAATTCCTGCAAGAATAATAAGGACCTTGCCATTGTGGAATCAAAGAGATTCAATCACTTAAAGTAGTACTATAGGCTTGTCAAGTGGAATTGCTTTTACAGATTTGCTGAATAACTCATCCATAATGGCTGAAAATTTCAGCCATTTTGTTAAAACACCCAAGGCAGAAGAGATTAGTGTGCACCATAGAAAAGCATATGTATAATCACGAAGAAGTTTAGACCACGTCTGCACTGTGAAGTACCGTTTAAACATCCCAAGTTCCAGTCATTACATTATGGAAAACAATGTGAGCTATCTAAAAAATGAAGTGTGGCTTGCTCCTCGCTGGCTGATGAGCCTTCAATAACATTTAAGCTTGGTAAAATGTATTTCTAAACAAAGTTGCTATCTTTACAGCTTATCTTTACAGATGACAGGGTCATGTAGAATTTGACTGGAGGGAATTTAAAAAAACAGTTAAATGTGGCAACTATAGAGAAGAAGTTAAACAGCGAGAAAGTGCTAACCTAGTTGTTGAAGAATTAATATCAATTAGAGTCCTATTAATAATAATAGGATCAGCTGACAACAAACATCTGGGTTGCTAAAATGAGAAACCATTAAGCTCTTCCCTTTTAAACACATTTTGACAATGGAGACATGTATGTTAGTTTTCAATGGGTAAGTTTCAACTTGAAGGCTTCCAGCATTTATTTTCACAATTTTATCTTAATTCTGAAAAAGGAAATGAGGAAATAAATTGCTGTTTTAAAGATTGTCCCGCAAGCCTCTGGTGCTTTGTAGAAGCTGTTGTAGAAGTGGGTCCTGGAGGGGAAAAGTATATTTTTAAGTGTCAAATTCATCCCATATTTTCTAGGTGGGAAATGTCATGAATACTGGATTTTGTACAACAGCTCGAGTAGCCTTAATGGAGAAGAAATATTTGTCCTCCTCCTATATTTTGGGTTTTGAATATGGGGGCTGAATTTAGTTTGAGTTGTATATGGCATTCAATAGACTAAGAACATATATATAAAACTTATCTTCAGCTTGAATTTAAATTCATCTGCTTGCTACCTTGTTTAAACAATAAAAAGGGAAAATATTCCCCAGGAAAGATGTTTAGATACTAGTATGTAAACAATGATGTCACCTTGCAATTTGAATGAAATATTAATGGAAAGAAGAGCAGATGAATATCAGAATATATTATGAATAGAGTAAATGCAACAGAAGGGTATTTTCTATCCAAAGAAAGGTGGTAAGAAATTTAACAGATACAATTCATAGTCTCAGTAAAATTAAGGCATTTGGAAGAGAATATATAGAAGTCATTCAGCTTCTCTGTTCCAAGGATCTCAAGAGCCTATACACATGCAAATTAAAAAATTGAGTCAGAAGGATGATAACTCAATCAGTAATATCTTTCAGTTTTCATTGCTTTTGCCAGAGGTCATGCAATAGGGCAGCTGTTCTATCAGGAATCCAAACTTTAATTCTAGCATGATTTCTCCAACACTCCTACATTCCGGAGCAAAGTTGTCTACAGAAAAAGGATCAGAAAATTTCTCTTACACCCAAAGCTATTTGGAAAAAATAACCAGCTGATTAACCCATCTAATGAGTCATTCAGTAGTAAAAGCAGCATTTATTTGACATGTTCTAAATGTGCCAGTGATGGCTGCCTCGCCTTCCAAATCATATTGAACCCTCTTCTCTACCAACCTTCCCCATTCCAGTGAGCTGTGCTTAGGGTTTCAGAGGAGGCCAGGAAACAGTAACTCCTCTCTCTACTAAGTTTAGAATCAATTATGAGACGTGTATTCAATTGTGCACCTGAAACTAATATAACTCTGGATGTTAATTATACTTCAATAATAGATAAGTAAGTAAGTAAGTAGGTAAATAAATAAATAAATAAATAAATAAATAAATAAATGGTGGGTATTCGAGGCAGCTTGATGAAGCCATAAATGCCGGCTTTAACTGGTAAATGGTGGAAAACAGGGTCTAACAGGTGAACCACTCCAAACGCCACTCAATAAATGACCCTCTCACCCCTCTCAGGCAGTGTCACATACCTGCAGGCCTCCCTAGTATGGCTGGTGTCTCTTGACTCACAGGAGGGTGGACCTACGCATTCTCCCTGTTGTCAGGCAGACCTGGAGGAGAAAACTGCTGAGCTTTCTCCTGAATGCATCTTCAGAGAAATCACTGCCCCTTTCTTGAGTCCTAAATGTGAAGGCTGCATGGGTCCCCTTGGACCTTTCTCTTCCTAGGAAATAGAGGGGCTGTTCCCTCTCCTTTAAGGAAAGAAAAGGAGTGAGGAAGAACATGTGTGTTTCTTTTCAACCTGTCTAGATTATTTTCTTATGTAGGTATTTAGGGACCAGAGAGGAGGATTTTATTATTATTATTTTTTTACCTACATATCTGCATATGGCTTCCTATACCTCATCTCATGGTGCAGCTCTCTATGTGAGAATATCTAAGCCAGGTCCTAGAGCTGAAAGAGGTAATAATAAAAATGAAAGACCAATGAATTTTATTTTGAAGGGGCTAGAGGAGATAGGTGCCCATACTTAGGTCTTGATGTATCATAATATACCTCTCCCTCATTCTTATAGTTTTGCAGGCCGTTCCCAGTTTTTTTTTTTCCTCACTAGTGAGTGACTCTTCTGTACCATTCAAATAAATCAGTTGATTTAGGAAAGTAAACTTCTTTGAAAGGATGTGGATCCCTACTACTTAATTTTTTTTCTTCTTTTACATTAGGTCAAGCTGAAGCATGCCATCACAAACAGGGACTGAATACAACCAATTTCTGTTTTTCACACAGAAGATACCCTGTTCTGGCTACCCCAAGCAAGGCTTCAGGGCTAGCAGCATCAGAATCCTGGGGGAGGGGTTAGAAATACAGAAACTTGCATAGATACCATCAACCAGAACCTGCACTTTTAGGAAGCATTCGTTTAGGCAATTATTGCCTTCCCCTAAGTGGTCGGCTGGTGAAGGATATTCAGCTCTTACTTCTTCCACTGAAGCTCTTGCTACTCAAACTACTTTTGGATCTGGGAAGCAGAGGAGTGGTGGGACCACATCATCTGTTCCCATAATTGCCAAGAGAGCTTTAGTCTAGTAGCTGGGGCAGTACGTGGGTGAGCAGGGCTCTGCATGAGGGAGGTCTATGACCATGAATAGCACAGGGCATTACTCAAACAATATGGACCTGATCTGAATCCTAGATTTACCACTTACCAGGACTGAGAGCTCGGTAAGTTACTCGATATCTCTCAGCCTCATATTTTTGAGTGTGCAAATAGGAAAATGATAATAACCTTGAGATTTATTGAGAAGATTACTTTAAGGACGGTAAGATCATGACATAAGTAGGGAAATAATACATTTTAGATTCTTATTATTTTCTACAAATGAAAAATGTCCTCACTTATTTTAACAGCCTCAGTTTAATATCCTGTTTCTAGTTCAGCCAGTGTGAGAGATGTGGAGGGAGGTAGGTTTGTTCTTCCCTATATAAGGGTCTCACCCTTTGTGGCAAAGCAATGACTGTCATATTCTATTCTGCTGCTGCTGTAGCACATATATTTCTTGTGTGTTGGTTGATCACTGACTATTCTCACAACAACACATGGAGTGGGAACTATTGCCATTTCCATTTTTACAGGTAATAAAGAGGCACAACAAAGTTATAGAAGCTACCAAGGTCACCAAGCTTCTGAGAGTTCACATTAAGATTCATACTCTATGCTGTATTTTCTAGAGCCCATATTATTGGCAACTATGTTAGAGATGGAAATGGAAGGATTTAATCACTTTCTTTGATTGTGATTTCTGTTGTGACCAAGAATGAGTATTTTCAGATTAAGGGTAAAGTCCTAAATCTGTGAAGAAACACAGAAGCACATATATGAGGAGCCAAGCCTTAGATCCTGACCTCAATTTTCTAGGTAAGAGTCACAACCTTCCATCCAGCAGTAACAATGTCTTTACATGTAAAGTTAAGTCATTTCATCTTTACTAATTCTGTAGGGAAATAAACAATTCTGTTTTTTTACCACCTACTTTAGAGACCCCTAGACAAATAGTCAATGGTTGTGGAAGAGAAAATGGGCCAACTGCCTCCTTGGCTTTCCTTTGTGGTCAACAGGGGGCTGTAGTCAGTGCCCACTCACCTCCATGTGGAAAGCAAAAATGAATGTGACCTCAACTTACTTTTCCAGCCTCTTCATTCACACTATTACTATTTACAAATTGTACTATAGATACAACATTTACGATTTCCAATATACTTTCAATGTCTTGAAAGTTTCAAAACTGTACTGAAGATGATATTATTTTAATGGAAACCTAAAAACTCTGAATGCTATTACTATTCATTTAGTATATGCATTCATTTAACAGATATATATTGTACACCTTCCCAGGTTCTGAGCCTTATCATAGGGACTGAGGACATAACACTCAAGAAGACAGAGATGATGTCCAGTCATATGGCGTCTACCTTCTGGTCAGAGGAGATGGAACCTGTTGTCTAGAGGTAAAGCCTTTGATGTCTCATTTCCTCAGGCTTGAAGACTTTTAGTTAACGATGAGGAAAAAGGAGATAGAATGTTTGATTTAGTGAAAGGCACCAATATTTATTTTAGCCACATGAATAAAAAAAGATTAGTAAGTCTTTGCTAGATGAAAACTAACCCGTTTTGGCTCATGTCATAGCATAATCAGATTATGTCTCAGAAAATGCTAAATGGTGGTAATAATTTAAATTAGCAATATAATTTGAGCCTGGATGTAAGATAGATCAATTAATATCTAAATATATGAACTTGGGTTTCTAGCAACACATCATATAATGTCCGGAAAATATGGTATATCACATGAAAACATCTATATAGCAATCAGCTTATTTATCATAATACATAATTTCTGGTAAGTTTATTTTTGACCCAATTGAATTTTTTGCCAGGTGCTATTATTTAATAGATCAAGTGAGCATTTTGATCACCTATACTTCAGTAATAACTCTTTGGAGGGAAATGTGCCTTGGATTATCATTCTGTGGAAAGGTAGTATTTCACAGTGCCTGAAGAAGGTGCTCGTAGTTTTACTTCTCATCCAAGACCCTTAAATTTTCTATTTTAAACATTTCTTTTCCTCCATTCCTGACATTTGCATTCATCATTCACGTTTGTGACATGTTTTCATATTATCTTTTAATACTGATGTCAGTACCAAACAGTAATAAGGGTGCAAACATCTGTTGTTTACCCTGAAATGATTAGCTTCCATATATAATAATAAAAATTTACCCTATTACAATAATGTTTTTAAAAAAACAACCTTGCAAACATTTTGGACTTTGGTGATACCTTTAAAAAGGCAATGGAAAACCAGCTATATAAAGTTTGCCTGCTATTTGCTTAATCCCAGTAATATCTAGAATGAATGGGAATAAAGTTCATTCCAGATAATGCTTATGTTAAGGAGAGTATATTAAGTACATGCAAAGGTCTGCTTGGTGTTTAACTTTATGGAGACTCAGAAACAATGCAACAAAGTGATAAAATCACATAGACTTTTGGTGTTGAAGGCCTATCATCTTACTTTCTTTTTCCAAGTTGGCTGGTTGTTTCTTTTGTGACATATGAGGGCAAGGTACATTTGGTTGATAATACTGCTCACTTTAAGCTAAAATAGAAACATCTGGAGGAATCATTTTTCTTTCCCTGGCTAACCTTTATCCCTCTTTGAAATTCTTCTCAGGCATAATTTTCTATAGCAAACCTTCCCTAAACCCCTAGGTTAGGCTAAATGTTTCTCTTTGAAACTCACAGCACCCAGTGGAGCTCTCCTGACTCAGAACTCATCAGAGGGATTATATTTGAATCATCTCATATATGAAAATCTTCCCTATTATACTGTACAGAGACCCAGCCTTACTTACCTTTGTATCGCTGCTGCCAAATAGAATAATATATTGCCTGATCGTAGGTAAGGGGTCAAAAGATGGACAAAAGGACAAGAGTTAGTACATCAGGCAAAGTGCAAGGCGGGCCCAGGAAGAACACAATATTTCTGTCCTTTAAGATCCAATCATGTAACAATCTAGGCATAAACAAATACTGTTATGAGAATATGCAAAGGCTGCAGTGGGGAACAACAGGGGAAACTAATCAGTTCTGATGGAAAGGGAATACCAAGAAAGTCTTCAGAAAATCTAATGTGGGAATCAAGTACTGAAAGATGAAAGGTGCTCATTCATTGCCTCAAGAGTAAGAGAGCAAGACACCTTTGTGAAACTATAAATTGTTAAATGTGGCCTGAGTTTGGGACTTTAAGAGTGGAAGATGGTGCTGGAAAAGTAGAAGTTAGAACAGGATGGACATAATTTGAAATACCAAGAATTTAGTTTTTTAAGTGGCAAAATGAGAAGGCATTGGAAGATTTTAAACAGAGCAACATTGTGGTGATATTTAAATCTGAGCATGATAATCCAAGGTAGTGTGATGGAAGATGTATTATTGGGAGCACATTGAGGAAACAAGGAAACACTGGGGAAAGGACTAAGCTGGAACCAAGGGATGGGAATCAGGGATAGATCAGAGATATACTGAATAGATAAAATCAGGGGGACTTGGTGAATTAAGGATGAGGTATCTGCGAAGTGAATTGAATTTTCTGGACTGGCTCATGGGGTTTGAAAGTGAGGGTCACCGAGAAAAGTAGCACATGAGGATAAAGATGTGAGCCCCATTTTGGAGAAGGTGTATTTGGAGAACCTGGTTGACAAGGGAAAGGTCCAATAGGCAGGTATATGGGCCGGAGTTCAGGGGCTACATGTGTGGTGGTGATACAGAATTGGAATTTGTCATACTGGTCGAAGCTGTGGGTGTTATGGTGAGCAATAGTTTGCACACAGATGCCTTGGGATCCCTTTTTGGAATTTCTGTTTTCTAGCCAGCATCCCCACCCCAGCTTCCTTGTGGTTTTGTATCTAGTGGCCTGAACCACGGAGGGCTGCCTTTGGGTACCGTGGCTGCTTTGTCTGTAGGCTCAGAGAGCAGGGGGAGTCTAGTTTTTCACGGCCCGTGGTGGACCTTAGCCATTGATCAAGCGGTGCAGGTGTCCAAAAGTCCAACTCTGTTGCTTCCAGTTGGGGCAAACTGTGAGGTATAATTTTCCTTTTAGGACTCTTCTTTAAACTGTACGTTTGCTTGCTTCATTGCCAATCCTCACCCTATTTCCCTACTCTCTGACTAGCCTCCCTGGAAATCACTTGCACACAAAAATATTCTCATCTCGTGGGGTTTTTCTGGGGATGTCTACCTAAGACATGCTGTGAATGAGACCAGTCAAGAAGAATATTTAAAAAGAAAAGGAAAAATATCTAAGAAATGAATTTAGGAGAGCATTCCAGCTAAGAGGTAGGCTGAGCGACCCATTATCTTGAATCCAACAATTATAGGTAGGGACATCATCAATGCTGGACACTGTCCTCTCAGACCAGTTGGTCTCCTCACCCCTTGCTCTCTTCGGGCCGTACAAAATTCCTGCTGCTGCTAAATGTGAAGAGATGAGGGATTGTCTGACGAGGTGTCACAAAGACACTGTTAGCAAGGATGCTGATAAGCACATCTTTGGCCATAATGGGAAAATGAGCCCTGGATGAGGGCCAAGCAGTTATTATGGATTTGTTTATTACAGGAAGAATGAAAATTTAATACTTCATATATGGGGAGGAGCTGTCATTTTTCCCCTTTCACACAGTATTATGCGGTGACATCTTTCTATGCACACAAATAAAGATCTATATCATTATTTTAAATTACTGCATTGCATAATGTTATGTATATTAAATATGGTTATATTAATAACTAGGCTTTCATTGATAGGTACCTTGGTTTTTCTGTGACTTTATTATGAATGATGCTGTGATGAACAATCTAGGCCATATATCTTCTTTGGTATGGTGGATTGAAAATCTTCTCAGGGAAAGTTTCTTCAAGTGGGATTTATGCATTTGGACACTGGCAGTTAAGTGAATTTTTTTTATTAAGTTGGCATACCATATTCATGTGTGTAATTTATAACTTTATTTTCTTATTTATCTTACGATAATGTTGATTATCTCTATTATTAGACCCACTTCTGCTGGATAACAGAAAATGTTACCTAGTCAATTTCGGACTCACTCAGTTCAATAAACTCATCTTACACTTGGTAAATGCAGGTTAAAAATTTAGCTATGTGGTTTAAATTTCCTGCTCTGGTTTTCTCTCATCATATTCTCTCCAGAGTCAGTTCTAAGTTCCAGGGACATTTTGCAACTGCCCCCAGGCTTAGGGAAGGGAGCATCCTGCTCTGGCTCTGAGTTGGCTCTGCACTGGCATTTCCTCCAGATGTGACTTAGCCCTTGACATACTTCTCCCACTTGTCCCTTGACACAAATGATGTTCACTGTTTCTTCAATGACTAGTCTGTGGTTTTAGTGGAACACTGCTTGGATCTTTGGCTCAGCGGATTTCTCTGTGATGCAGTTATGTTGTCCTCAGGTGTCCGGTTGGAACGGTAACCAACTCTCTGTCCCCTTATCTTGACCATATGATCCCTGAGCCCCTGCTGGCTCTCTCAGCCAATCTTCACATCCCACTTGGAACTTTGAATTTCCTTCTGCATCAATCGGGGGACATAAACACTTGTAAGAAAGGTAGAAAGTCTAACAATTTCCCCTTTGTAGACCTTTTTGCTTAAATTTTATGAGACGAGAGATCAGGTCAATAGGTAATTCTGAAAAAGAATGAATTTGCAATTAAGGAGAGTAAAGTTTTAAAAGAGCAGCAGAAGAGAAAAGTGAACAATGGAGAAGAAATGCCGGACCATAAATTTCTAGTGGAAATGATTAGGTAAATAAGTGACATCTTTTCCATCATTACTCAGTGATAGAAAGGAGTTGAAGACCGGGAGAACATAGAGGGCTGTGGACTGGAAGCTGAAGGATGTCAACAAACTGTGGACCAAGACAATATAAATGAGTTTGGGCAGATGGCAGCTGTGGTTAGAGAAGGTATTCTAATATTTAAAGGTAGGATGTTTTGGGGCATGAGACTTTTTTGTGGGGGCGTCTTGGTGAAGAAGTTAAACCCACTAAACTAGGAAGCCAAATCACCGTGAGACAGGGGTTTCATCTGGAAATTGGAGCTTATTAGAACAGAGGTTGAATGTAGGTTGGAGAAGACAAAAAAGCTCCAGGTTCTGAAATGCTCAAAACATGCAGGGAAGTGACAGGGAATTAAGTGGAATGAAATAAAGATAATGTGAATGACAACAGCAAGGAGGAGTAAAACATGACATCCTATGAGGCAAAAGCCTGAGGGAGGAAAGATTTGATAATAATGGTCTGAAAGTGGACACCAGAAATTGGAATTGTGATTAATCCCTCCATTCCACTTCTCCAACTTCAGACATGCAGGACACAGCCACTTCTCGGGGGAGAGCAGATTTTTGTCAGGGCAAAGAGGCAGAGGGAGTTCATTTGGCAGCAGACTCGGGCAGCAGGAAGAGTAAAGTGATAAGGAGGTGGGAGAACAGGAGAGATGAGTGACTGGGTGGAGCTTGTGCTTGGGATGACGGGCAAAGCAGACAGGGCTGGGAGAGAAACCCTAGCTGACTGTTGTTCTCCTGCTCTCAAGAGGGTTTCATATGCAACTGTTTGCTCTCACTGGCTGGGGTCTCAGGAGTTGTAGGCCTCTTCATGGCCTCCCTGTGGCCTCGTCAGCAGAAGGCAAGTTAGACTGAGGCACCAAACAGAATATTGACTGAAATACATTTGAACATTAAATCTGGAGTTGAGTGTGGAAAGCAAGCATGAATGCTTGTTGGACAGAGTGGCCGAAAGTCTGATGTGAACCTGGGCAGACCCCAGTCCAAGTTGCTGAATGTCTTGGTGTAATTCACAGAGCTATTATTGAAGACACTGAAAGTCATCTTTTCCAAAGCAGATGATGATAGCAGCCAAAGAAGCAATCTGTTTTATCTAGAATTTTAGGCTTAGAAAAGAGGGTGAGGTGAACACCCTGCCAGAGTCACAGGTAGATTTGACTAATTCTGTTTGGATTCTGTCATCCTTTAATTCTTATTTTATGGTTATAACAACAAATTTGAATCCCTGATCTCATTAGGAAAGGAATAAAAAAATACTAAGTAGGGAAATTAAGGGAGAAAGAAATGACAGCATGCTTATTATTCTTTCGCTGTCATTCCCACCTCTCCAAGCGAGTGGCAATAATATCAGGCAA
This sequence comes from Nyctereutes procyonoides, assembly GCF_905146905.1. Classification (NCBI taxonomy): domain Eukaryota; kingdom Metazoa; phylum Chordata; class Mammalia; order Carnivora; family Canidae; genus Nyctereutes; species Nyctereutes procyonoides. The sequence goes on from NW_026575145.1 coordinate 17,467,154, forward strand.
GTGTAGGTGCGATTACATGTTATGGTCCTGTCCTACAAGGGCAGAGCTAAAGATCTCAGACTTGAGTTGGGTCCTGGCTTTGCATTTCTGTTCTGTCTTTAATCAGTCATTTCCTGTTTGGTGTGAGTTAACAGTTCCTTTGGTGGGTTTTTTTTTCCTCCCTCTGAGTCATCTTACTTGATAATGTCAGCCATGGGCTCACTGGCACATGTTGTATTGTCAATCTGTGATTCTCACTTTGGGCCATTTCTGTTGCTTGTGTCTCTTCTACTTGCAATTTCCCTTTGGTCGCCATCCCCTATTTTAGGAGAACTCAGTCCACGTGCAGAGAAATATTATAGGTTAATCTCAGCAGGATGTGTGAGAAAGAGACCTTGGAAACAGGATGAAACTTAGAGTGTCATAATTCTATTTGCAGAGACTTGATCCTTGCTTACATGGACCGATCACAGTTGCTGAAAAAAAAATAACTCTGTGATATTTTCATGGATTCAGCCATATGGCACCGCCCTACCTGAACCATCATTCTGTTTTCCCTTACAGACACTGAGGAATGCAATATGGACATCCCGTCTGACTACACAGTATACAAACTCTTTACCTAATGTTGCAGATGGGTTTCATATATCCAAAGGGCTGTTTATTAATGTGGATATTTTTTCTCTCGCTTATTTACATATTGCTCAGAAGCCTGCCTACAACATGGAAATGATTTGCATGCATCTCATATCTTAGGAGTAAAGCACACTCCTACACAATAGGGTACATCATTTCACAGAGAGGCAAGTCATTTTGGGGTCTCCATTACCATGTTTTGTGGGGGCAGTGCCATAAAAGCACTCTCCAAACAAATCACTTTCTACAATTTACTTGGACTTTTGAACAAATATAAAGAAGTGCCTAAATGCTTGGAAATAGTAGGGAGGGGTAGATAAACAGGACCCTAGAGGGTTTGGTAGAAGGAGTGCAAACCTTGTAATAAGAAGTAGTCCAAGAACTAAAGAAATATTCCTGGATTATAAATTTATCTCATTATATTATGTATTTATCACCTGTGTAGCCTTGAAAAAATATTGAACCTGTATCCACCTGGTTCCTCATCTATAAAACAGGAAAAATAACACATATCATGACAAGTTATAAGGATTGGATGCTTATTAATGCCATGTTGGTGGATATGCCATTATTAGAAATAGTGTTGCTAAAAATTAGGCATTATTACTGTCTACATTTTCTCAGTACAAGAGTATTGATGCTTCTAGGAAGGAAAAGTAATTGACTTTGCGTGTCTTTACCCTGTAAGAGCCCTTGAAATGTATATCCCAGTCCCCATGCAAGTGTCTGGCAAGTAGTAGATATTCAATCCATGTTTGTTTAATTAACTATAAAATTGATTCATTCATATGAAAAACATTTAATGTGCCTAAATAGGTATTCATATTTAAGGAGATGAAATCAAAATTTTATAGACAATCACTGGATAATTTTCTGGCAGAAAAAGAAATCAAATATGAAAAGAGATGTAGATTTTTTTTCCCTCTTTACTTACTTCAAACTCTTTTGATTTAGAAGTGGAAACCTGACACTTGGAGAACAACAAAAGAATAAGAACATCATTCAGTAAATCTCTTCATTTTTATACACTGCCTTCCCTTAATAGAATGCTAGCTTGCCTGAGAACAGGGATCTTGGTCTGTTTTATTTTTACTAAAATCCTTCCCTTTGCCTAAAACATTGTCCTGAACATAGTGGTTGCTCAATTGTTATTGAATAGCTTTTTATCTCTTTGTATCTAATATCTGGAGAAAAGTTTATAATAATGCATCTTTCTTTCTCTTCATCCATAGAATTATGAGACTCATAGTCCTTCTATTCTGGATGCCTTTTTAAAAATTCCGGTATTCATTTTTATTTTGAATAAAACATTTCTTCTTTTAATATTAACTTCTTTTTCTATCATTTGGTTAAATGAGATCCAAATAATTTACCCTGCATACTCAACTTTGTTTCAGTCAAAATTCTTAAATTTGGTTATCCATAGCAACCAAATCACTTTTCCTTTTTTTAGTTTGTCTGTGTAGACTCAGTCCTGGTTTCTCAGGTATTCCAGTTTGGAGCAGATCTTAGCACAGCAAGCTTTGTAGGGAAAAAATGTATATTAATTATTTTCTCAGGACTTAATTTTTTTGTTTCTATCAGATCAAACTTCCAGATGGATGACAGATCATAGAATCACATTTTCCTGCTATCTTATGGCACATTGAAACACTTGATTTGCAAGCTGGAACACAGCGATCTGACCATGTAACTGTCAACAACATAACTGGGGATACACCTTATGCCCGGATCCTCTAATTTGCACATTTTTTTCTGACACATTTGGAAAGTCTACAGTCTGAATCCTTAGATGCATTTCATGTTCACTTAGATGTCAGTGAAGTTTTAAAATATACCAACTCTAATAGAAGTGGGATGATAACCAGTAAGTAAAACATTTTAATCATATATTGTTCCCAAAGCCAATTAATGTCTTTTTTATTGGAACTAGAGTAAGGGCTGGCATTAGGTAAATTTTTTGCTTTTCTTAAGCTCTTCTTACAACAGTAAATTTTCTGACAAGCACAGCTGGCCACAAAATGAGATGTCACACACACTAGGAGGGACTCAGCAATGAAGCAGAAAGGTGGATTCTAGGTCCTCCAACCCCTTGTTTTTGTTGAGCGATCTTGGGCAAGCCATTTAAACTTTGGGCCACTGATTCTGTATAGAAAGAAGAAAGGGTTTCAGTGAGGTAGTTTTCAGATCCTTTTGATCGCTAACATTTTTATGAGCTACAAACCAGATAGGTCAAGTCTAAATGATTAAAAAATTGTATGAAACAAAGCAAGTCTTTCTATCACAATAAGCCCTTTAAATAATAGCAATGATTCCTTAGCCCTGCTTACATTTATATGACAAAACACCATGTCAATGACAGCCTCCCACCTAGATGATGTCATTCATCAGTAGTACACTTTAAAACATTCAAGAGGTTCAAGGGATAGCTCAGAATTTGTCTCATAATCTGAGGACAAATAAACTGACAAAAACGGAATCCAAGGTCTGAGTTAGTGTGCTCTGGAAAGTATTAAATATTAACAGCAAGCCAGCAATAGCAAAAATAACAGTAATTTGTGGATCATGATAGAGCTCAGGAATGTGTGTGGCTTATCTCTATATTCTAACATGTTGACAACAGAGCAATAATGATGTTTAATTCAAACAATCTTTTTATGGCAGGCAGTATGTGAGAAATATTTTTGATATATTCATCATGTTTTTGTGTTTCAGGATCATTTTGCAAAAGCAGGCTTGAATCCTTCCTAAACGCGTGGTCCTTCGATTTGAACTGATAGAATATTATGACTTCCTTTGTCTTCTGTTTTGTGATTTTGCCAGTAGTTGAAACAAGGAGAACAATAGAGTGTACATGAATAGAATTGAGCATTTCGGAAGGTGTAAAGATACTGAAAGCTGACAAAAAAGGAACACTAATGAACCAAAAAATCGATTTAATTTCTCGAGTTAGGGATTTCTATATCTCTATCTCTGTATCTTTTGTTTTTCTTTAAAAAAAGGACAAATACTGTATTTGAAGTGAATTAATACTTTCACTGATAGCTAGCTAGCACAGTTATTTCAACTCGAATGAAATTTATGTAATAGATACAGAAAAGACAAGATAAAAGTGGTACTAGTCTTTGCAGGGAAAAGGCACCATATAAAAACAAAGGGGCCTGAAATACATGTGTTAAAATTGTTTTTTGATTTATTTGTACACACTTTTTTTTTTACGTTTAATGTGATTCTTACTTGAATCCTTATCATCAACAACCAGCTTATCAGGTTATCATTAGCAGAAAGTCAATCGCTACATTAAAATGACTTTTCACAGTGAACAAGTAGTTTGTGCTAGAAATCTGGGCACTGTTGTTTATGGGGACTGTGAGTTGGTCTTAGCAGCCCTCCCAGAAGCCTTTGTTTATCTTTTTTCAAGCCCCATTTTGCCTCCTGTTCTGTCAACTGGAGCCTCATTACCTTTTCCTTGAGTTCTTTATGCTGCCAATTTCTTCAAATGGTGAACTTCTTTCCCTGGAACTAACACTCCAGACTTCTCCCTCAATCTATCAATTTGGATGGTTTTCATATATACCGAAGTGTAAATAGATTTAGTTCTAGTGTAATTTACATTTTTAATGCTATTTTTCAATGGAAAGGATCTCTAATCAGTGGTTTATCTGACTATCAGCCTTAGCCCCTGTTTATTCTCCTTCTTAAACCTCTCATCCTGCTAATAGAAGACCTCCTTTGGTGGGTGATGGGTATTAAGTGCTTGTTGTGATGAGCCCTGGGTGTTGTATGTAAGTGAGTGATGAATCACTAAATTTTGTTCCTGAAACCAATATCATATTATATATCAACTAACCAGAATTTAAATAGAAATTTGGAAAAAAATACCTTATTTGGTTATTTTGAATTGTTGTCTTTGTTGAAAAATAGCTTATTTCTTTACAAAAGAAAAGTTTTTGTGGGGAAAACATGGGTTTTTTTTTCTAGTCTCTGTGGCCACTAGTTTTGTATTTAGATTTTACTCTCTGCCGTTACACTAGATCTCACAACTAATGGGTCCTAGATGAAGGCCTTTTAGTCATTTGTTCCTGGGTATAGTGGGTATAGTGGGTCCAAAGACCTCACCTGCCAAGAAGAGCAATGCCTTTTCACCCTCCTTTAGGTATTCCAAAAGTGATGAGACTCAGAATTGCTGGGGTCTGTCTCTGCTTCTCTCTGCTCTTTTCTCTGTGGACTTTTGTTTTTCCCTAGCCTGTGTCTAGGTCTCTAAAACTTGGTATACGAGTGACCTGTCCCCATTTAATGTGTTCCACTCTATCTCAGAGGCCATATACGGTAGTTTCCAGCTGCCTCCCCTTTGGGCCTTTGGTAATAATTATTTCTTTCTCTCTAGCAAGGAAAAACTTTCCCTTTTAGTGTGTAGATTGTTAGTGGTGGCAGTCCCGTGGCAGTGAGACTGGGCACCAAGCTTTCAGCCCTGGTGCACTGATTCTCTGTTCCTGGGACTCCATCCTTTGAAAGGGTGGGGGGCTTGACTTTGCCTGGCAAAGCCAGTTTTGAGCTCCACTCATGATGCGTTTCTCTTAGGAGACCTTTGTTTTTCAGTGTAATCTGGCTTCTATTTTCAATGCCTTTTAGTCTCTAAGACATATTAGTATATGTTTGGACTTCTATTAAAGACCTGGTTCAAGTTCTTCCCGTGATGTTCATGCATGGCACACACATCAGAGGATGTGGCTCTTGACCTCTGCTTAAGTTTCTGTAAGCAGATAACGGGGCTTTGTCTTACTAGTGTCAGCTCTGGCCCAAATAAATCATGTTACACCACACTTCTTCATTTGGTCAGACTAATTTATTTATTCAGAGTACAGGAGGGAAAAAGATCTCTCTCCTTACTGCTAGTCTAAATATTATATTAGTCAAGCTGCCTGCTTTGTTATTGGCTTGGGGAGAGTGAATGGCATGGCATATGGGAGTTATCATGACTATGATTTTTATTACAAATTATTAGTTGCACATTCTAGGCCAATATATAAGAACAGGGTGAGTGGAATCTTCTTCCATGATTAGGGTCAGATGAGAAAAAAAATTGGCAGAAACGTGGTGAATATTAAACGAGCGTGAGATTAGAAATTAGAAAGAGTGATCCACAGATTTTGCAGGCAGAGTGGAATTTTGTGGCACTCTGAGGATACAAGACAAAACTTAGTCAGAAATCTTTTCTGACTATGACCTTGGGAATGCAAACATGAAGATGATGGTGGCTTGACAAAGTGGGGTCCAGTTGTGCCAAGACCTTGACCTAGATAGAAATAGAAGCCTCCAGAATAGAATGGGAAAATAGAGGAAACAAGCTTTAAAGTTGAAATTAATTATTCCCAAGTCTACCTATTTTCAATTATTTCCTTATTTTAGAATAATCCTGAGTTTTCAGCACACTCATGGTGAAAATAGTTTTTATCAACCTGTCACATTTGACCATTGGCTAAAAGGGATGCCATGAAAGAAAAGGAATATAAGATAGAGAAAAGATTTTGCTTCAAGAGGTGGGCCCTAAGAAGACAGGGGTGATGCTAGGTATTAGAATCTGAGAATGGAACTTGGACATTAGGATAAAATGAGAGATTCTAGGGCAGGAAGTATGTGTACAATGTCTCCAATGTATGTTACAGAAATTTTATTAATTTACAAAATGCCTGGAAAAAATTAATGCTTTGTCTCTATGTAAGCATTTATTTTAAATAATCTTTAGTGAATTTAAGAATTTTCTATATACCTATAGTTAAATGTTGGTAAATACGATTAGAAGGTTAATAGTGACTCCCCCCAACTAAGAACAGGAGATTTCAAGACTTTAATTTACTTCACCAGAGGCTGGGAAGTCACGGAATGTATTTCTTTGAAATAGTTTCTTTTTTTAGGGGCTCCAAATCTAGTGAGGTTGTCATATATATGTGTTGCCAGAGAGCAATGTCATTAAAAATGAGAAATTCTTGGGTCAGAATCAATAGAAACTTCAACAAATGATGTTTCATGAAAGTCCTTAATCAGTGAATTGTTTTTATGCAACTGATTCTGGAGATTTTGAGGACAGAGTCTTGAGTGTTCATGAATACTAAGTGGAGTGTGTCTCTGATTGTTGTCTCCACATGCTTTCATTGGTGTTTTAAACTGAGGATTGCAATGGTGGGAGAACCACTAAAACTGTGTCATACAATTGGTGTGGGGGATTTTATTCTGCTCTAAGGTTGCATCTTAGTGTTTCTTTAACATGAAAGTCCCCACATCACGCTGATGGGGAAATCAAAGCTCTAGTCTGGTCATCTTCCATCTCAGAGTGTACAAAAAATATTAATACCCTGACTGTGATAGTTTTTCTCGTAAATGGAATGGATTCAAATAGAATTTGAAGGTCGCTTCCAACTCCAACTGTATGAGTCTTAACCTGATTCTTTATCAGTTAATTGGAGACTGAAGAGATTTGTATCTTTAAAATATTGCATCTTCTGGGGTGCTGGGTGGCTCAGTCGATTGAGCCACCGACTCTTGATTGTGGCTCAGGTCAAGATCTCATGGTCATGAGATCCAGCCCCATGTCAGGCTGCACACTAAGTGTGGAGTCTGCTTAAGATTTTCTCTCTCCCTTCTGTGTTGTGCTGCTAGTGAGTGTGCACGCGTGCACACACACACACTCTCTCTCTTTCTCTCAAATATAAAATAAATATTGAATCTTTCCATCCTGTTCATTATTCATTTTATTTTATGTGATTTACTGGTTTTATAGTTTGGTGCTTATTTGGTATTACCCTTTATACGTGATATTTTAGAGTTTTGTTGTTGCTATGGGGGGAAGCTCCACATCGCCAAGCTCGCTCATACTTTCTATGAGATTTTTCTGTTGACAGTCTTATATTTTCTAGGTAGATACAGTAATATACCTCACATACTTGACATCTAGGGTAGATAATTTTTTAGCACTCTGTCCTCTATATGACAGAATTATTTTCAGTAATAATCATGAAAGGAAATAAGTAATAATAATGGCTAGAAAAAATGCAGAGAGATTAGAAATTTTCTTAATTGAAGTTTACAGTTATATATATGCCAGTTACTATTAATATTAATATAATGCAAATATTACACTACTCAAAAGGAAAAAATTGTGAGTTAATAATTTTTAACTATATTAATGTAATTTTTGAAAAGAGAATTAGTATCTATATATAGTCTGTCTCACTGATAATTAATAACCTTACAATTTCTATGTTCAAGCCTTAACTTCTGCAAATTTGTCAGTTAAACTTTGGAAAAATTAATCTTGGTATACACGTGTTTGATAGCAGAGCTAGGTTTGTTAATCCATTTTTGCTCATAGTAGATAGACTTTGAATTTGTGTTAATTTTAAAGCTTTTTTTCACATGAAGCAGAACATATACAAATAGGAAAAATCTTAAACATAAGTAACATTTTCAGAGATTAACAAATATCCTATGATTTTTGAATATTTATTTATTTATTTGAGAGAGAGAGAGAGAGGGAATGCAGGGAGGGACAGAAGGAGAGCAAGAGAGGATCTCAAGCAAACTCTCTGTTAAGGATGGCACCTATGTGCAGCTCTATCTCATGACCCTAAGATCATGACCCAAGCCAACACCAAGAAGAGTCGGATGCTCAACTAACTGAGCCACCCAGATGGCCCAGATCCTATTTCTTAATACATTCCACAAGTTGTAATACTGTCCATGTCTATGTTTCTTAGTGATTAATTCTATCAGCTTCCAAATATCTCTGTGTATAAAAAAAGTTCCACTAAAATATCCTCATCAGAAAGCCATAAATTTCTATTACATTTGGTTGAAACATCCAAAACTTTTATTCTTTGCAAAAAATGGAGGAAATAGCTGAGTAATAGCAAACACTGTCATTATTTGATCCATTGCTATAGAACAAGTGTCAAGTTCTTAGGAAAAATGATCAAGGCATTCAAGCCGAGTATCTTTTGTCTTTCTCCTGGCATTCCCCCAATGACAGAATTAAAGTAAGTCTAGTTCATTCTCTTTATCTTTATAATCACTTTGATATTATTATTATTTTTTGGTTTGTTTAAAATCTGTTCTTTAAATGGAGGATTATATAGTGGAATAGAGGTCCTAGACACAAACAATGCCTGAAGCAACTTTGACTAACTCTGAACCATTATGAACTTTCTCTGAATAAAAATCATTGTAATTGAGCCCTCTGTCGGAGCTGATTTTATATCTAAGAATTCTCCATATTGGCTTTCGGATATATTATAAATTATTAAAAGATAAATAATAAAATGTGCTAATTTATTTTATCATTGATGTTATTTAGAGTGGCATGTAGTAATAATAAAAGTAGACTGAGTTTTAGTTGGTTTTGCTACTGTTTTGTGGTTCTTTTTTTAAAGGTTTTTATTTATTTGCAAAAGAGAGAGAGAGAGAGTACACAAGCAGGGGGGAAGGGCACAGGGAGAAGCAGACTCCCCACTGAACAGGGAAACTGCTATGAGACTTGACCTTAGGACTCCAAGATCACTATCTGAACTGAAGGCAGTGGCTTAACTGACCTAGCCACCCAGGCTCCACATGTTTTGCAGTTCTTTACAGACAACACATACCTTTATGTATCTGAAGTGAACCTTCCTGTCATTAAATTGTAGCAGTGATAATGGGTGTTCTTAAAAAGCTCCTAACTGAAGTGAAATTGTCTCTAATTTTTCCATTACGTTTAGGTTTTCTTTGTTCCTTTTTAAGATTTTATTTATTTATTCATGAGAGACACAGAGAGAGAGGCAGAGACATAGGCAGAGGGAGAAGCAGGCTCCCTCTAGGGAGCCTGATGCAGGACTATATCCCAGGACCCTGGGATCACAGCCTGAGCTGGAGGCAGATGCTCAACCACTGAGCCACCCAGGCATCCCACGTTTAAGTTTTCCATAGCTATTTTGTACATAACCCATTACTAAGCAAAAGAAGATTCCTTTCATTTCTAATTTACTATTTTTTAATAAAAGTGAGTTCTGAATTTAATGAAATTATTTTCTGTGTCTATTGTGATGATTGTATGGTTTTTATTCTTCAATATGTAAACACCACATTAACAATTTTCCAAATGTTGAAGCATCCTTGAACTTTTGGGATAAAACCTACTTCATAATGTATTTTTCTTTTATATGCTACTTTTAGTAATTTGTGAGTATTTTGTTTATAAACATTTATACATAATAGAGGTCTAGAGGTTCTCTTTTTGAGTGTTACTCTTTTTCGTTTTCTTATCAGGGTCATATCTCAGTGAATCTGTTTGGAAGGCTTCCACATTTTGCATCCTCTGTAAGAATTCATGAAACATAGTAATAATCTGTTCCTTGTAGGCTTAGTCCTTTTTTTTAAAGGAGTAGTTTTATATTTTATTTCCTATCATTCCCAAAATTAAGTTTATAATATTGCAATAAGTCTATTTTGATTTAAAGTATAAATGTGTTACCTCTTCAATCTCTCTCTTGGAAATGTAGTTACCAGTTGTTTCTTTCAATCGCACTGTTGCACTGGTGTGGTGTATAGTTTCTTTCTGAGTGGATGGACTGTTGACTTTAGTTTCTCTCTTGCTGGTGGTTTTCCTCAAATGCCTGCCAATTCTCAGTTATCTCTTTTCATGTGTAAATGAGGTTCTAGGTTGAACAGTATTGGTATCTGCAACAGAGTTTCAAGATATCTGCAGACAGGGAGAAGTTGCTAATGGCATTTGAAAGCCCTACTCATCACTTCGCACTTTTCACTCCCTGGCCATGAGAAACAAACAGGCCCTAGGACAGTTGTAGCAAAGATTAGAATGAATAAAAAAAATGATCCCTTCATCCTGATCCAAAAATATTCATTTTTAAGGATAGAATAAATAGTAGGGAACAATCTTTAATATCTGTGTATGATGCTGAAAACTTAAGATAATTACTAAAATCCAATTAAATGTCCTTTACTTTTTGTTCAATGACTTAGAGATAACAGGGGTTCTGCTTGTCTTTAAATATATGTGGAGAAGAATTTTCCATTTAGATTGATGTATTCAAACCTAGGTTTCCACCCATGAGAAAGGAGTAAAGCAGTTTTCAAATCTTAAGTTGCACCAGATAGAATTGCAAACATATTATTACAAATCTTGGCTTAAAATGTTTGTCGTGGAATATATAGGAGAAAAATACATTAGAAACCAAATAACATTTTTAATTAAAAACAATGAGAGCTAGTATTCCCCTCAAATACCCAGGGAGGAATCCTCATTATATGATGAAACTTTAGTTAGTGCTCAGAGTCCTGGTCAGTGCATTTAGAAAGTGGAGTGGTTCTCTAGGTTTTGTGGAATCCACTTTTTCCTTTCTTCTTGCTCTGATACCAGCTCCATAAGAGGCTTCTGATGAGATGTGGTATTCAGTTGAAGTTTCTGTAAAGCTACTGTTTAACCTCAGAAGGCTGTGAATCTGACTTCCCAGAATATCCACAATGCCTCCTCCCACATTTCCATATTTATCAGTCCTTAACATTTTTTGTAGATGCTAAGGTATCAATGCTGAGGACTCTGAGAATGCTGTCCCATAGTCTTTGATATTCCACAAATATTTTAGTCAAGTGGCTATTTTGGGATTTCGTTCTAAGACTTGGGGGTGGGACAATGATGGATAGTCTGGCACATGCCTCTCAAATAGTGGCCTAAGACCCTTGGGTCTTTCAATCTTTCTTTCCCCCTCACTTCCCTGTTTCCTTAAGATGAGTTCTTTTCCAGTAAGTTTCTAGGTATTTTATGCAAATAAACCCTTGACAGATCTATCATGGATGTTCTCAGACACAAAACCTTTTCTCAGTCACAGAGTGCAATCAGTTTAGTTTGCCAAGCTTGGAATCAGATGAAAGGACAAATAATGAACACATGATAGTAAATAAATGATGTTCTGTTTTTAAAATCTGGGGCTTGGGTAGTAGACACAGATGTTCATTTTGCTATTGTGATTTATAATTTACATAAAACATATATATATACACATATATATGAAAAATATCAAAAATTTAAAAAAAGACTGAATGAAAAATGTTACTATATAATTCTAGGACCTCCCCTTACCCAGAGAATTAATTTTTGAAATTATGTTTGGACAGACTAAGACTGTACACATACATTTATATAAAGATGGCTAGTCTACATGGTATAACCTGGTAATTCTGTTAAATTCTTTTAGATTTTCAACTCTATTTTATATCTGCATGCAGAATTATTCTACCTTAAACCCAGCTCTCACGTGGGGTCTGCTCTGAAGAGGGAATTAAGGGTGAAGTTGCCTTCCACTTAACCAATACATTGACATATATTAAAGCAACAGGTTCTTTAACTGTCATTTTGAACAGAAACCCTGAGGCTAGAAGGAGATGGGAGACATGACATGGCCAGTATGTTTCAGTAGGGGAGACAGGCTAGCAATCACAATCCTGGCTCACCGGGGTGGGGCCAAGAACAAGAGGGACTGCCCTGTCATTGCCCTGTTCACTTTCTCATTTCCTCTCTGTCTGGATTATTGCTTTTGTTTCCTGATTATTCCCCTTGACTAAAGTCTGCACTCCGCTCCCGTGCATCCTCCATGTTATCGTCTAAAACCCAAACTTGAGCAGTCATTCTCTTCTTAAAACCTTCAATGCCTCCCTATTGCCACAGAATAAAATACAAATTCCTTGGAGTGATATTCAAGACCATTCTCTCTCCCTCATTCTACCTTTTTTAAAAATATCATATGTATTGGTGTTTGAGAACTCACATCTGACCAGGTGTCAAATCTTGGCTCTACCATTTATCTATTGCACGACTTTGGGTGAGATATCAAGCCTTTCTCTGTCTCATTTTCCTCCTCTCAAATAATGGTAATAATCCTAACTTTGCACGGGATTGTTTTGAAGGGTAATGGAATTGATACATCTTAAGTACTCAAAACTGGTAGATGCTAAGTACTCAATAAGTATTAGCAATTATTATAAATAATTGTGTAACACCAGTCTCCATGCAATGTATGCTAAACTATATTAAAGTATTGACAGTTCCCAGAAAATGCTAGGTGATACTCACCAGCCTCCAAATGCCACAGTTTTGCTTATTCTAACCTGGAAGTTGCAAATTTAAGTATTTTTAGGCATCTGGCAGAGCAGTCATAAGAATTGTGTGAATTGGAAGAGCTTATACCTTTTAAGATATATATTTTAATACTCTGCTGAACAAAGGAATTATATCTGTTGTTTCTTCTCTACTTTTTTTGAAAGTTATGACCCATCATTCATGGCCAACAGCAAATATTATTTCTTCCATCGACTTCTTTGATTCCTCCCTCTTTTGTACTCACAGAGTCTGACGTATTCCTACTTCCATCATAATGTTTATAATATTATAATTCAGCTGCCTACATAATTGTCTTAACCCCATTGTATGTTTTTAGTTCTCTAACAGCAAGCAAATTTCTTGTGTATTTTTGCTTTTCCAATATCTAGCCAGTGTTCGTTACACTATTTTGAATGAATGATGATAGTTCAAATATGGAAAACCAATATGAGTAAGGATGAAAATGGTTAAGAAGCTGAGCTGGTGGGGCCAGCAAAGGCAAAGGTAAACTTCTACCCACATTTGTGTTTGCTTTGACTAGAATCTCACTTAATGCATTGTTGCCCTACTCTGTCTTTGGGCAAGTGTTACTAAGGAAACCTCCATTAAGCCTCTGCCAATTCCACAAAGCAAGCAATTAGGTTTTTTGATGAAGTAATAGACTTTTATTTCCTAAGGGAGGTTGTTTTGTTTTTATATAAAAATTAGCAAAACCCATCAAAGTCATTGATAGAAAATAAAAGATTATTTTTCAGATTTAGTAAAGATAGTGATTTTCTTCTTAGTTTCTTCAAGATAGTTTTTGTCAAACAAAATGGCTGAAATGCCAATAATTTACCCAATCGAAATGCTTCTGTTTCTATATACAACAAACAAACCAAAGCTAAACAACAGCTCCCTCCTAGACACACACACACACACAACACACACACACACACACACACGCATGAGAAAACAAAACAAAACAGAAAACTGATCAACTAAAGCCAAAACCATCAATAGGAAAGGATCTGACAAGTGCCTGAAATTTGTGGCAACCTCTGCTGGACTGTTCAGGTCCCATCATTGCTTGAGGAGCACCTAGAAGCAATTCTTACCTGCTCACTACCCAGTCCTTGTGACTCATCAGTAGCTTTGCTGGGAGCCCTCACTTGTTTCTGGGTGTATTGATCAGTGTGGGCTGCAGTAACAAAATATTGTGGCCTTGGTGACTAAAACAACAGAAATTCATTTTCTCACAGGTCTGGATGTTGGAAAGTCCACAACCAAGGTCTGGGCAGGGGTCTCATTCTGCTGCAAGTTACCTTCGTGGTTTGCAGATGGCTGCTCTTTCCTGTGTGCTCACATGACTTCATCTTTGTGCACTCACCAAAAAGAGGGAGAAAGAGAGAGATCTCTTTCTCTTCTCATGAGGCCACCAAATCCTACTGGATTAAGTCCCCAGTCTTAGGACATTGTTTAATCTCTGAAGGCCCTATCTCCAGATATAGTCACAATGGGGTTTGTGGGTTCAAAATATGAATTTGGAGGTGGGGAATGCAAACAAGTCAACAGCACTGTTGTAATGTCCTTTTAATTTGCTTTGAGTCCCAATTCACAAAGTCATTCTCTTTCTTTTTGATCAAAAATTATTTTATTAATTATATCATTATATTAATTATATCTGACTTTCTATCCTTTGAATTTCTCTCAGCATGTTCTTTCTAACTAATGAATACACTGAGTTTCGATTATTATTGGAGGGGATTCTCAGCAAATAAGATGTCTTTCGAAATATTAAAAGCATCAGTAAAGGAAAAGAAATTAATGTAAGGACCTTCCATCTCAAACAATTTTTAACAGTGTTTTTACCCATATTGGTATCTCCCTGAAAAGCAAAATCTCAGGGTTTCTTTGTTATCGTGTTCAACATGAAAAAAAAAAAAAACAGCACCAAAACTTTGTACTGACTCTTCTTAGCCCAAATTCTTAAGAACCCCAAACGTGATGGTAGGAAGACAGTTCTGACTAAATAATTCAATTGATATCCATAACACAATGGACTAAGCAAACAAGAGGAAAGAAGATATTTTTAAATACATCTTTGTGGTGTTTCCAATAAAGCTTGATTTTTTTTTTCTCATCTCTTGAGATACCCAGTCCTTCCTAGAAACTTTACTGTCATGATCATACCTGCAGAGTGATACCACTACCAGACCTGGCTGTTTGTTTCTGAGTAAGAACAGCTGTGCGACAGACTGTCTGAACAGTCCCCGTTTGAGGATGCGGCGCGGATCTCTGACACCGAGGCAGTTCTGCACCAGCTGGCTCTGCGCTCGGTGCTTTGCTATTCCTGGATGATTTACCTGTTCTCAGCCCTGTCACCTTACTGTTTCTGCCATCTAATTAAAAACCCATGTTCCTGGATTCACTCTGCTACAAATTAGCAATGCTATCTGTGTTCTTTCTGAGCCTAAACTGGCCATTTTTACTTTATGATACATGATTTATTTTTAAATTTATACAAGATGCTTGATTATTTATTTGTGGTATATTTTAGCTCTCTTGTGGAGTCTCGATCAGAGTAATCCTCTTCTAATGTATTCATATAGAGTGAAGATCTAAATTTCCTAATCAAAATCATGTCAGCAAAAGTAGAGCTGCTCTCATGATAACATTTTAGTCTAGAAAATGATTTTCCTTTAAAAGGGATTCAATGGACATGATGACATAAAAAGAAGCGGCAAAATTACACACAATCAGTTCACATAATCAAAACAGCAATGTTTTATATTCAGCAAGGATTTCTTTTTTACTATAATAAATGGAACAAAATAGTCCTTTTGGAATTCTGCAACTGTGTTATGGCTACAAATGCAATACTACTAGCATTCTACAGAATTAGGGACAAGCATTTTCAAAACTTTAGAAGAAAGGATCCCATTGAGACCTTGAGTCCCTAAATATACATTTGGATGAAATTTCATCACTAACAATGAGGTTCTACCTTCACTTTAACTTCGTTAGGAACTCACTATTACACCAAGATTAGTTCATCTTTTAAAAGGCCTAATTCATGCATGTGGTCAATTCAAATGGTTGCATTTTAATCATAACAACCTAGAAAAGAAATATTATCCTAATATATACATTGGAAGTGAATGAGATTTATGGAGGCTTTCTAGATATGTCAGAAAAATCTAGTCCTGTCTGTTGTGATGCTCTAATGGCCTTTCTGCATGCTTCTGTCAGTAGAGCATTCCAGGAGAGTGTGTTGTAAGGCATGTCCAATTTCTCAGAAAGATTGGAGTTCTGTGAAGTATTATTGTTCATTATTGTTCATTATTGTTCACTATTAGAATCCTGGAACC
Source organism: Nyctereutes procyonoides (assembly GCF_905146905.1). NCBI lineage: Eukaryota > Metazoa > Chordata > Mammalia > Carnivora > Canidae > Nyctereutes > Nyctereutes procyonoides. The sequence goes on from NW_026575145.1 coordinate 17,483,264, forward strand.
TAGCCAGGGCCTGATGTATATGGTAGGTGCTCCAAAAATGTCGATTGAGTTTATGGAAGCTAAAGGAGCATGGACTAGTGCTTGTAGGGAGTAAGGTACGAAGTTAATTGCCTTCACAAGATGTAAAATTATAGTCACATCTATCTATAAAGGAGTAGCTAAATCAATTTCATGAATAGATGTGCATAATCGTAACCAAAGCTCTGCTTTTCCTATTTGGGTTCTTTGATTCACAATCACGCATACACACAGACACAGACATACACACACGAACACATCTTTTACGAATTTGGCCTGGTTAGATAACTGCTTCCTATTCAATAATCAAATTATCCTTTGGTCTTTTCTAGACTTTCGACTTTAAGGGTTTTATCTATATAGTGCATTTCTTTACTTTTTACTGTGAACTATGACAACTTTTGTGTGAATTTTGAAACCATCAGGTTACATACTGCAGTGGGTATGGTATATTTGAGAAGAGATGGAGTGACAGAGTTGCTGGAGAATTTAAAAAGTTTGAAGGTGTCCCTCGGTAGTTAGGTTGCCTTTCATGTGCTAGAAGTCAGAACCTCAATTCAGGATAGATGCATACAGCCACAGTTATAGAAGCTTTTGTTATGAGCCTGGAAGTCACCAAGAAGTTTTAAGGATAAAGGAAAATTTTAAGGGATAAGAAGAAAGAGGACTTAATTCCCCAGGGACAGTCAGCCTAGCTTTCCTTTCCCAAAAGCCATTTCTTCTTGTTTCAAACTAAGGATATCAAGCAAAGAAGACTTTCTTCATTAAAGCAAACTGTAAAGATTGATAAAGATTCTCAGATTGGAACAGAGCAGCTTATAAATGGGAAGTTGTCAAAGATTATTTTGTGACTCAGAACTAGCATCATAACTGGCTGACGTTAAACTGATAAGCTTATAGCAACAGGGAATCTAGCCAGGGTGGTCAATAAGACAAGAATGTAAGTGAGCAATAAAGTCATTTATGGAAGCATGACCTGGAAGAAAATCGTTTTTGTGGTCATGAGGAAACAGCCTAATAGGTAGCCAAAGAGAAAGTATAATGTTCAGTGTCTCATTGACAGCAGCAGGAAATGGGTACAAGAAGGAAGGCAGAGTCAGAAAATGCACTAGGAGAAGATGGTAAAGAACAGTAATACTAGTAATAAAGTTCTTATAGTAAAAAAATTCTTTTTTAAAATATTTTTTTATTTATTCATAGAGACACATACAGAGAGAGAGAAACAGAGAGACAGAGACACAGGCAGAGGGAGAAGCAGGCTCCACGCAGGGAACCTGACATGGGACTCAATCCCCGGTCTCCAGGACCACACCCCGGGCTGCAGGCGGCGCTAAACCGCTGTACTAGCGGGGCTGCCCCCGTCCCCCCAAAATTCTATGAACATAGGGAATCTGAATTCCATTAATTGCTTATAGGAAATTGCCCAAGAACTGGCAATCTGATTAGGGAATAAAAAGAAAGGAAACCAAAAGAAGAGACCAAAGTCTATGATTTGCATACAATTTTCTTACAAAAGTGTCTAAGTCTTTATATAGACCACATACGCATTTTTGTGTTTCACGGTAGGAACTTGTAGCTTGCATTTATATGTCTTATTCTAAATTTTTTCTGAGCTTGAAAGATCTTCTAGTTTATATTATTTATGATCCTCATTTTAATTTAAAAATATATTTATGTTATGTATCTATTTGCTTAAATAACCCTCAATTGTTTGTAGATTAAGGCAGATAATTTAAAAATTAAAAATATCTTTGTCTAAGTTAATTATATGCATGTAACAATCACTTTAAGTACCAATGTAATTAATTACACAATATTTTACATATATATTTATAATTAGGTATATAGTGTCTACATTAATTATGTACACATATTTACTTAAGTGTTAATTTAGGCATCCTGAAACTGATTATAAGAAGTCATAAAATGTATTTTTTCCACTAAAAATATTTAATTCTTCTGAACTGATCAGCATTTTCCCCCTTTAGTTCCTAAAGAAACCCTTCAAACATTATAAGCTATATACAACTGAACCTGGGAGAAGTAACCAACATTAGGCATCATCTTGAAACATTTTATTGCATCTTATTCCACCTATCAGAAAAAAGGCAGCACAGTGCCTTGAGAGCTTCACTGGACTTTGAACACACTATGGACCACATATTTAAATGTTTCTGATCTATACGGGTGACATTAAAGTCTGCTGGTTTTTTTTTTAAAGATTTTATTTATTTATGAGAGACAGAGAGAGAGAGAGGCAGAGACACAAGCAGAAGCAGGCTCCATGCAGGGAGCTCGATGTGGGACTTGATCCTGGGACCCCAGGATCATGCCCTGAGAGGAGCCATAAGGCAGATGCTTAACCACTGAGCCACTCCAGTGTCCCTTTCTTTTTTTCTTTTTTCTTTTTTTTTTTTTTCAACTGCTGTTTTGGCAAGAGGTTTGCATCAGGTCTAACTCGCAATAAAGCAGCTCTGCTCTTTGGTCTGTGTGACCTGGTAAACTCCGTGGTATTTGATGCGTCAGTGGTTGGAAAAATGGCATGTAGATTTTATGGAAAGCACCCACTGGCAAATCACAACACAGACAGCACTCTCTCTTCTCTCTTCCTTTCCTTTTTTACTATGTACTTTCCATCCTATTGCATGATTTGACACTGTTATTTCTTTCTAAGCTACTAAATGCTTTTGTATTTTTGCAGCTTTTACTGCCTTGATTTTTGTGATTATGGTTCTTGGTTGTGATAAGAAATTTTGTGGAAATCGTAACCAGTCCTGGTTCCAACTGATCAACTTACAAATGGAGAAAACTTTTTAAGATGTTCTTCAATGTGCAAGGAACACATCAGTGGGTGTAATGTTAGAAACCTGCAAGCAATAAAAAATGCTTAAAAATTAGTAAATACAGGTTTGTCGGGGTTGAGGATAATTTTAGCCAAACTGTAAACATTAACAGTCTAGTTAGAAGCAGGCCTGACTTTTGGTCCATTCTCTCTTTTTATCATCAAGGTACGCAAAAGACAAAATACCATCTGATACCTTGAATCACTGAGTAAACTTTTGTACCACTGAAAATGCACATCAGGTGCTTGGACAGAATTGTGGGGGGGAAGGACTGCCCTTGTCATCTGGTAAGTTGTACATGCATGCATGCTATTCACAGTTAAGACAGATTTCCTCTCAAGAGAAGAGGATAGGTTGAAAGTACAGAAAAAAAAACTTTACTTTTTTTTCTCCATGAATAGTGTAATAAAATCAACTCAATGGTTTTTATTTCATAAGTTTGGAAACATTATTAATATTTGGAGGCTATTTTATCCCATCTTATTAGCTATAAGTTTTGCAGAAATAACCACAACTAATAAAGAAAAATGTTCTTTAAGGAACTGAACTGATCAGAGATATAATCTCTTCATTTTCTTATTTTTAGCATAAGACTTCATAGGATCAATTATGTACATCAAAGCAATAGACACTAAAAGCACTTAGTCTAAGTCCTTTTATGTTACAGGTAAGAAAAGTGTAGACCAGCAAGGGTGACTTGTTCACAGAACTGGAACCAAAAGTCATGTCTCCTGACACCCTATCCCCACGCCTTATTTCATTACACACATGAAACAAGACAGGAAATATTCAGCTTTCAGTACTAGGGACCACTTTGTCAATTGTTGTATAAATACACTTTTGATTGGTATATTTACTAAGTGTAGAGCAATAGATACACCATGTACCAAATGTATATGATAATTATTGCTTGCGGGTAAAAGAAGACTGATGGGTTTGTGATTAGATTTTTCCCGTAGTAAGCAGACTGCTTAGATATTGTTATCTTTAAAGCAAATATGAAATTCATTTCAAACCAAAGAGTGGGTATCTTAACAAATACACAAAATAGCAGACGAGGGAGGAAGGATTTTAGAACAATGAATTTAGAAGATAAGATTGAATTTTGATGTTCTGATGTTCCTTCACCTACAAGTCACTTGATAAAAGTGACCTAAAAAGTTTTTTCCATGCTCTCTTCTCAGCTCCCAACCATGTCATTTAACTAGCAGAAATGCAGCCTATTTGTACTTTTTCCGTTCTGCATCAGCTTCGATTCCTTTTTGTATACTTGCTTTTATCTAGGTGTCAGATTCTCTCTAAATGATAGATTGTAATCTCCGCTATAGAAAAATGAAACTTACAAAATGGATGGATTTGATTTTAAGAGATGCCGTCTAGTCAGGTGGCAGCTACAGAAAGAAGAGCCTCTGGCGAGTTTTGGCATTACGTGTGTTTTATATTAACTCTTGTTCTCACGTATATAAAAATATTTTGTGAAATTTCTTCATCATGTTTTGTAAAATTATTCTAAAAACTCTTCCTCCTTTAGGTCTTTCAGGATTATCTCAAACCTCTGGCAATTTTTAAGTCAGAATGTGAATTATAATCTGACAAACAGTCCATTTCTTTCACTTCAAGAACATGCTAATCAGTCACTTATTCAATCTTCTTAGACATCGAGAATTTACTAATGCTGTATATTGGAAATATTTAGCAATGAATGAAGAATGAATAGGACTTTCATGAAACCTATCATCTAATGGAGGAAGCAGGGAAGTAAAGGGACTATTGTCCCTGCCATGGTGTGACAGACCTTATCATAGGAGTAGAAAAACCATGCTAGATGGAATAAAGTGGTGGCTTCTGTAAGTCAGGAATTGTGCCAAAAACATGCTTAGGTTTTAATTAAAAAAATGTATCTATGCATTGACTTGAAGATCTGTGCAGATCCTATGATCCTCATTCAATGAATCAGGCAAGCATCACACACCTTCAAGTTCTTACTGACAGTATGTAAAATGAGTCTTAAAAACAGCTGTATCTAGAGAGAAAATGCAGGATAAACCACATTATTTAAATGATTTCTTTTCCCCAATGAAGTTTAAAGAACTGTATTTAGAGGACTCTAGTTTCACATGACTTCCCAGTGCAGTTTCATTATAAGTGTTGCAATGGAATTTCCAAAGATTATAGCAGTTTTAAGTGTAAATATTATGTAGAAACACATTTCCAAATTACAAGAATATTCTTAATAGAAGCTTAATATTTAGCTTCTCCATATTCTTACTTTGTTTCTTTCTTTCTCCTTTTCTTCCTTCCTTCCTTTCCTCCTTTCCATTGCCCTTCTCCTCCTTCTTCCCCTTTACCATCTTCTTTCACAGTTCTTTTTTGATAAAAAGTAATCAGTTATGATTTGGCCAGAAAAAAGTAATCTGTAGAAAAATGGAGCAAGGGAGGAGGGAGGAAGGAGTGGTGAAATATTTCTACTCCTTCTGGATCAGGTTTGCCACAGTTTCGGTGGTAGGTGTGTTCCTTTCTAGCTTTCATTTTCTTTGTGCTCCAGTAACACTGTTTGTTCCCCTCAGCCCTGCAGGCCCACGGATGCTCATGGCTTTCAATTATTGTCAGCATCTAGGTCCTTGAGATCAAATGCTGGTTCCATTAATCTTGTCCACACCTATGTAAATTGCCTCTCTCCATTAAGTCCTCAAAAGTGTGGTCGAGTATGCCCTCTGCTTCCTTCTTGGACCCTCATTTATATACAACACAATTTAAAATCCTGAACTTTCCCTAGAAGTATTCTGGAGCTAAAGCCTCAATGAGCTCATGGTTTGAGCCTCTAGAAAGAGCTGGGCAACATCTGAAGCACCTGTTACCCTAGCACATTATAATGAGACCAGCTTCTCAACCTGGGATGTAAGTGTCATCACCAGACTCAAGTCACCTTGTTTTAGGGTTATATGACTTAAAAGATGACACTTTTAGAACCACATTCTGTATCAAGTATGATGTTTTATTTTTATATTTTTAGGTATGATGTTTTATTTGTAAATAGAAGAAAATCTAACTTAAACAAGCCTAAATATTAACAAAGATGTTTTACTTCTTATGACATAAAAAGCAGAAGTAGGAAAGGCTTTAGTTCCATTAGAGGAAAAATTATTTTTGTGTTTTTCCTCTTCTCTCCAGTACTGACTTCTTCTTTTTTCTTTCCTTTTTTTTTTTTGGCTCACTTCATTCTTATAGTGGCCTCCCTCATGGTTTATACTTGGCCCTCACAACTGTCATACCCACATCCTATGCTTTATAGCATACAGAATAATTAACAACAACAACAAATATTTTTAAAAATTAGGCAGGAGACAATGTGATTTGCCCCAAAAATATCTGAATCCAGAATAATTGAATATAGGAAGGATACTTTTATTCTTCCTTAAATATTAGATGGCAGTTAAATGTATTTAGGGACATGTCTGTATTTTATTATGACAAAATGACTTTAAACACTTCCAACTTGTGCCAGCCTACACTTATCCTTTTTTACTTATAATTTGTCCTCAGACTGCAGTTCACTACATCATTATTAAATATAAGTGGTTTATGCTTTCATGAGAATAGCAGTGTGCCAAACTTTTAGCTATTTAACAAGTAGCTATGAAACTCGCTCTATTGGTCAAGTATTATTAGAAAGTATAGAAAGATGCCAAGAGAATGCTGACGTGGTCCTGTGTGAAAAATGCCTCCACATATTCTGCTGGGCAGCATCCCATCTACCACCCACTTCTAGTGCAGATAAGTGGATTAGATGCTGTTCATAAGGTGCATTGCAATTTTTTTTCTCAAAATGTGGTCCAAAAGTAGTAAGGTTACATGATCCAACAAATTTAGGAAATGATGGGTTAAAGGCTGAGTTTAAAATGTATCTTAATACTTGGATTTCTCAGAACTTTTAATATACAGGTGTGCATTGCAAATGGTCAAGAGGGTGATATAGTATGCTTTGTTTCTCAAATATATTTATAAAATAGAAAAATTTTTAAGACTACTACTTGAAGGAGTTTTCCTGGATAAATGACAGGTTACTCACTTCTGACCCTGGTTATCTTGTGCTGAATGTCTAGGATTTGTCAATGTCTACATTGTTTGAAAAATTATTCATTCAGCAGAAATTTCAGACTGCTTACTTTTTCCCCATCTTAGTCCATTCAGGCTATTATAACAAGTTGCCATAGACACAGACATTTATTTGACAGTTCTAGAGTTTGGAGAGTCCACAATCAAGGAGCGATCAGATTTGGTATCTGGTGAGGGCCTGCTTCCCAGTTCATAGAAAGCTCTCTTTCACTGTGTTCTCATGTGGAGAGAGCAAGGGATCGCCCTAGGGCCTCTTTTATAAGGGTGCTAATACCATTCATGAGGCTTCCCCTCCATAACCTTCCCAAAGACCTTATTTCATAATACCATCACTTTGGGGGTTACATGTCAACATATGGATTTTGGAGGGACACAAATATTCAGTTTATGACACTCTTCTTGTCTGATACAGTGAAAGGGACTAAGTGGGAGCTCCATAAACTTTGAGGCAAGATTGCCTCTGTTAAAACCACATGCATTATTGACAATGTCCCATTATGCTTGGGACACTGTAATAAGAGACTCTGACTCTAAGAAGAGCCTTATGTAATGATTTGAAAGATCAAATTGGCATTAATAAGGTTATTAAATCTACCTGGTACTACTACATGCCAAGTGACAAATATTTAATGGGTATTCAAGGTGGAGGGTAATCATGAAGGAGCTGCAGGGTGAGAAAAGGCTTTTTGGAAAATGTAGGCGCTAAATTAAACTTTGAAGGAAGATTAGGGCTTGTAGGAGATCTAGGAGAAGAGGGCATTTTGAGATCCTAGGATAGTGATTTCTTAGAGAATCAGGATGATTCCTCTGAATTACAGAGGTTGTCTTTCCCTACCAGATTAATAATTAGTTTTTTTCTTTGTCAACGTAGATTGGACATCTTTATCTTTTAAAAAGGTGTACAGAAAAGAAGTCATTGGAGGAATTACAGATATCATCCACCATAGAAAGAGCTGATATCAGGAATGGTTTTAAAACATCTATATAACTTTGAAAATAAGACAAGTTATAACATTTTAAGGCATTTTTGGACCATGCCATATCTAAATGACTATCGGAAATCTAATAAGAACTGAAGTACTTGTCACAGAAAGCACCTTTTATTGTCATCTAATTTCAAGGTTATCTACTAGGGATAGTGGAAAATCATGAACAGCCAAAATTGTAGATTCTGTAATTTCCCTGCCTTTTGCAATTTTTCTTGTTTTCTTCCACAGGTAAGTTTTCATTTTAAAGAAATACATTTCTATCCTTTCCAGTAGCAAAGTTAAAAACCTTTAAAAAGTTTCCCAAATTGATACTCTGTATCTCAGTTATGCTAGTTTTAACTAAATCAGAAAAAAAAACCTCTAAAGTAAGCTGTAATTATTTCTTTTCCACTTTAAGAAATCATTCAGAAGCCTATGTTGGGTCCTTTAAATTCCAGTTGTTGTTTCTGAGAATTTTATTATTTTGTAAGCACTCAGCTGGAGTTAAGGCACTTGAAATTACAAAGCCAGTTTCAGTTATTTTTTTCCTAATTGGCCATTTTGATTCTTTATTCATAAAAGCTATTGACCCTAATCATTGACGTCATGTTCCAGTGGCTCATTTACTTCATTTTGTTGAAGGACAAGCCTGACAACATAAGAATGTGGAAAAACTTATCACCCAAAGTCTAAGTCGTTAATTGGAAACCACAAAACCTTGGGCTTCTTATCAATACTATTAAATCTTTATAAGACATTTATAGAAAAAGAATTATAGAGGTGAGATACTATTAAAATGATAGCCCAAAGATGGATGAACAAATCAAAGTTTTTATTATTTCCTAGAGGGACCAAACAAATAAGTAAGCAGTGACAAATCAATTCAAATACATTAAACAATGTTAAGAAATAGGTGAGAAATCATAGTAGGGAGTGAGAACAACTGGGCTACTGACCAGGAAATAACCAGTGTGGTGGAGAGGAATTTAAATTATGCTGTTAAAAGAAAATGAGGAATTCTATAAGAAAATGTGGAATCTGAGAGGAAGGGGCAAGTGAGGAGTATTTCAAGAACAAAAATAGAGATAGGAAAGCTAAGGGCTTCAGAAGATAATGAATACTGTTGGCCCTGAAAAACAATTCAGGAATTGGGGGTGCTGACATCCTGTGTAGTCAGAAATTTACATGTAACTTTGGACTTCCCAGAAATTTTACCAATAACCTACTGTTGACTGGAAGCCTTACTGATAAAATAAATAGTTGATTAACACATTTTTTTTGATGAACACATTTTAAATGTTATATGTATTATATACTGAATTCCTACATTAAAGGAATCTAGAGAAAAAAATGTTACTGAGAAAATCATGAGGAAGAGAAAATAAATTTACAGTACTGTAAAAAAATCCTTGTATAAGTGAACCTGTGCAATTCAAGCCTGTGTTGTTCAAGGGTCAACTATAATTTCATTTGGATCGCTTTCTGGGTTGCCAGTGGGGAAACCACAAGAGCAAAAGTTGGAAGGTAGGTTGGGATCACACTGAGGTGCCCTAGGAGACAGGCTGAGAATTTGGTCTTCATTTGGTTTTGACAATGAGAAATGGATTACTAAAGAAAACCTTATCCCTGGCATGTAGATTGTAGCTAAATGTAGATAAAACTGAAGTTAGGTTACCAGGCAGGAGATCACTGACTTAATCTATTGGTACACCCTTGACCTTGTGTGAGAAGCAACTTCTTTAAGCAAAATAAAATAACTCAGGTTAAATATCAGAATGCATTTGATCTAATAAACATTTTTACTAACCCTTGATTCATGTTTCATTACTCTAAGCATAAAATACTGAATGAAAGCCTTCCCTAATACCTATTTTTATACTAGTTTTCTGTTCCAAAGATAATGATTAATGACAATAATAGTTTCTTGTAGGTCGGAGTACTTAATGCTTAAAGATGTTTTCATATTAATAGGTCATAAATAATTTTTTAAAAAAGTATTTGGCCCCTAAACTGTAATCATCTCTTAACCCAGCACTGCCTTTCATATGGTCCTTCTTCTGCCGCAGCATTCTTTTGGTTGGGGGTTCAAAGGCATTATAATAATAATTATTATTATTAATTAATAATTAATACTTATTATTATCATTATTATTTGCCTTAGAAAAAGGGCTAATACTGTGTGTTTTTGTGCTTTCTCGTATAAAATAACTTTTTAACGTGATTCTTCATCACTTTCTACCACTCCTTCAATCAAGTCTTCCTTCCACCCATCCTTCCCTCCTTCCTTCCTTTCTCTGTTTCTTTCTCATACTCTTCTTACTCTCTCTTTTTTTTAAAGAATTTATTTATTTATTCATGGGAGACAGAGAGAGAGAGAGAGAGAGAGAGAGAGAGAGAGAGAGAGAGAGAGAAGCAGGCTCCATGCAGGGAGCCCAATGCGGGACTCGATCCCATGACTCCAGGACCATGTCCTGGGCTGGAGGCAGGCGCCAAACCGTTGAGCCACCCAGGGATCCCCTCTTACTCTCTTTCATACAGAGAAAGTAAAGGTAAAACATGAAATATATTTATTTTATACTTCCTAACTAATTGCTTTCATTCTGCTTTAGTATTTTTTGGATCATAATTCTTTGCTTTTGTGCTAACTTTTATGATAAATCTAAGAGCAATCTCTAAAATATTACACATTATATTTGATAACTTTATATATATTTTATATTATATAACATATATTTCTATGTTAAAACATATATATTATATAAAAATATTTTATGTTAAGACATATATAATATCTAAAACATATATATAAACCTAGCTCTCCTATAAAGAACTATATTTTTCTTTTAACATTTTATCTTATTTTTATTTCATTTTTAATTTTTTTAAATATTTAATTTATTTATTTGAAGTAGAGAGAGAGGGAGTGAGTGAGAGAGAGAACACTAGAGAGCAAGAGCAGAGGTAGAGAGTAGAGGGTAGGAAGTATGGGGAGGAGGTGGAGGGTAGAGGCATAGGGGGAGGGGGAGAAGCAGATTACTCTCTTAGCAGGGAGCCCTGCACAGGGCTCAATCCCAGGATCCTGGGATCATGACCCAGCTAAAGGTAAATGTTTAACTGACTGAGCCACCCAGATGACCCTCTTTTAACATTTTAAAATACAAGATTATCAGATATTGTCAGGATTGTCAAAACAAAATTTACAGGACACCAGTTAAATTTGAATTTCAGATAAACAAAATAAATAATTGTTTTGTATAAGTACGTTCCAATATTGTGTGGGGCATACTTATACTACTTATACTAAAAATTGTTTGCTATTTATCTGAAATTCAAATTTAACTGGTGTCCTGTAAGTTTTGTTTTGTTTTCACTCAGTCTGACAACCCTTTTTATTGTTGAAATGCAAAATAATTACTTTCCTTTCATTGAGGTATTTTTTGTTTTAGGTCTAAGCAGTTAAATTCACTGAGGTATTACTACAGGTGTTTGGCAAAACTTTGCCAGCTGGAAATAACACATGGAAATACCTTTTTAAACAGCTTAGCCAATATAAACAGTTCTTGATGTCACTTAATAATTAAAGAATTGTAGTCTTCTTAATGAAATAAACCAAATCTCACTAAATAATAGTAAATAACCCTATTCTACCTCCTAAAATTCTTTAGAGAATTTTATTATTTTCCTCAATTTCCTATATTTTTTAAAAATATTTTATTTATTTATTCATGAGATACAGAGAGAGAGAGAGAGAGAGGCAGAGACACAGGCAGAGGGAGAAGCAGGCTCCATGCAGGGAGCCCGATGTGGGACTCGATCCCGGGACTCCAGGATCACTCCCTGGGCAGAAGGCAGGCGCTAAACCGCTGAGCCACCCAGATGTCCCCTTAATTTCCTTTATTATTTTCCTTAATCTCTCTCTAGATGGTTTAGATCTGGAACTGTGTATTGGGGTATTCTCTAACTTTCAGAACCATAAAAATGACTCTAAGGTAATTTTTATTAACATGTATTTATCTGTTTAGCCAGTTACTCCCAAGGTAAGTTGGTCTACATTTTCCAGTGAGACAGAATTTCTATTATATACTGAATGAGTATCATCAAAATAATAGATGCTATATTATAAAGATTATTATAGATTATAAAAATAATGTAGATTAACTTTTACTTTCGGAAAGACAAATTAGATAGACTATTCCTTGAGTAAATATAGCCCCGGAAATTATATATAAAACAGACATAAGGACATTCTGGAAAGTGCCGAGAAGACACACCACCTAGGAAGTTCAGGTCCCAGAAGGTGTTCCCTGGGTTTTTCTTTTGCTTGAAGCACCCCAGACTTGGAGCTGAAGAAGTTGGTAGCCGGGAACACAGTACGTACAGACACAGAAAGCTCCAATGGAAGCCTGTTCTGTGGCCAAAGGACAGGAAAGGGGCAGTCTAGCAAAACAAAACTTTTCGAAAGTAAGTGCTTTAACTTTACCAATGCACTGTAAAAAAAAAAAAAAAAAAAAAAAAAAAAAAAAAAACAAACCAAAACAAACAAACCTGGCCTATTCCCTACCCTACCCACACCAGCAAAGGCCAATTAGGGAGCCTAGAATTCTATCCTCTCAAGGCTGGAATGAGTCTCCACTGAGGTGGTATCAGAGAAGGCTGGGTAGAGAGCAGAAGTTTTCATCCCCCACCAAGAAGTAATGAGCCCTCCCACTCCCCTCCCTGACTTGCTTCTACCCCTGCCATGATATCAGCAGAGACCACCTAGAGAGCCTGAACTTAAAGCCTTACGTAGCTGTAATGAGGTGCCAGTCCCCTTCTGAGCTAGGGTCGTGTCTTCCCACTCTCTTCTCCCAACCCACATGGTGTCACTAATGAAGCTGTCCTACCTTTCTCAGCCAGAGACTCATCAGTGGAGGCCAAAGAGATACAAAGCAAGCAGAAGTAATAAAAATACTTCTAATAAAATAAAAACAAAGATCAATGAAGTCAAAAGTAAAGAAGCAGAGGAAATATCCATGAAATAAAGAGGTAGTTCTTTGTAAAGATTAATAACGTTGAAACCTCTAGCCTATAAGGCTAGTAAATCTTATGAGAAAAAAAAGAGACAGCATGAATTTTCAACATCAGGAATGAAATGGGGATATCACTATGGATCCTGCAGACATCCAATGAATAATGAGGGAATACTGTACACCAGATGTAAAATCTGGGGCACCGAACGCATGTAAGAGCTCCCCCAAGAAAAGCTGACACTCAGGAACATGGCAGAGGGAGAGTTCAAGGCTAGTGACCGCCCTCTGTGGTCTCATGAAAGGAATACAATCAGCCTTTAGATGCATTTAATTATAAGCCTGCATAATTCAGGCTACAGCTATGATGATAAGCTAATACATTTCTTTCACAGAAAGACTGAGCTTTGGGCCTGTTTCCTCTTGCCCAAAGGTGGTAGCTATTGAAAAACTTTCACCATTAGTTATAGTCCTTTGGGACCCATGAGCCCCACCAGCCACCAGAGCCAGGTGATGTAGAGATGTTTCTGGGCAGCAGCCACAAAAATCGGGGCACCAGACAATATAAGCTCCCTTCTGGAAGATACTGGTGATCTGGAGTGAGGCAGAGGAAGAGTGCAAGACTATGCCACTAGTGTCCATTCCCTAAGAGCACTCCTAAAGGTCTCTATAAGTGTGCCAAAACAGAAGCCTGTCCCTCAGGCCAAAGCTCCTAGACAAGCAAATAGGCCTCTTTTTCAGGAAGACTGGGATCTGTTTCTGTCTGAAGTCTAGGCAGTGCCCTAGGGATGGTAGCCTGCCACATACTGTATAGTTGATTGCTATAGTCTCATGGGGTCCAGGAAAGTAGGCCCCCCGACCTCCAGAGCCAGGAGGTCAAGGGAGTATTCACTGAGCGGCAGCTGCAAAAACTGGGTTATCATATATGTGCAGAGCCCCCCAACCCCGTGGTGGAGCTCTGGAATGCGGCAGTGGAAGAGCACCAAGACTGTGCTCACAGGAGTAGGCAAAAGTGGGATGCAAAGATGGCACCCACCAGAAAAAGGAAAAAAAAAGATAGGAAAAGGAAAGAAATAAAAAGAGACAAAAGAAAAATTTTAAAATGATTCCCTCTTGCTTTAGAAAGGGAGAGGGAGATCAGAAAGATGGTGCCCACCAGCTTCCTTCCCCAGAGCATATCCCAGCAGGCCCCTGCCCCTCACACCAATGCTTTAAGATTAGTAAAAGAGCCTCTTTCACATAAACAATGGGTGCTTTTCAAAGGGCTGCTCCTCCCCTGAGCCCTGGGGTCAGTGAGTCTGTGCACATGGGTGCTTTAAGAGCCACCCCCAGTTTACCACAGGTCATGGGTCTCTAGGGCACCAACCCTGTTAGTCTTCAAAGCCAGACAATTTCAAGGCTCCTCTCTCAGGTAATGCTCTTAAAAGTTGAGGTGTTTAGGGGTGCCTGGGTGGCTCAGTTGGTTAAGCATTTGACTTTGGCTCAGGTCATGATCTCAGTGTTCTGGGATGGAGCCCCACAAGGGGCTCTAATGCTGAACATGGGGTCTGCTTCTCACTCTCTCCCCCTTCCCCTCCCATCACTCATGTTTGAGCTGTTTCCCTCTATTCCTCTCTTTCTCTCTCAAATCAATAAATAAAATCTTAAAAAAAAAAGTTAAGGTGCCTGCTGTGAGGTACTAGCCTTTCACTCCTTAAGAAGCTCAGGGTTTTGAGTTCCCTGCTGATTATGGGTCACTGAGCTCTGGGTGAAGTTTATGGCAAAACTGTGCATCAGCCTTCCCTGCTTACTTTGATGTGGTGTCCCTCCAGTTTGCTCAATGTGAAGGAGTTGCTCTGCCAGGTTTTAGATTTTTTTTTCAGAGAAAAATGTTCCATTTAGAGCTGTAGATTTGGTGTGTATGGAAAGAGGTGAGGTCAGGATCCTAAGTCACTATCTTGACCCAGAACCTCTAAAATCTTAATAGGAAGAAGAACCAGAGCATCCAAATCAACAAACTTAGATGAACCCTGTTGAGGTCAGAGAGGTAACCAGACTTCTTTTTTCAGACATTTATTTACCTCTACTCAAATACTTTATAAACCTTTAAAGAATACTCAGGGCAGCCCCGGTGGCGCAGAGGTTTAGCGCCGCCTGCAGCCCGGGGCGTGATCTGGAGACCCTGGATGGAGTCCCAGTCAGGCTGTCTACATGGATCCTGCTTCTCCCTCTGCCTGTGTCTCTGCCTCTCTCTCTCTCTCTCTGCATCTCTATGAATAAAAAAAAAAAAAAGAATACTCAGAGCCATTATGTTAATACTTTTGTGGCTTCCATGCTCATTGATTTTGAGACTGATCTGCATGATTTAATTGACGCTATTTGGGGTGGATTTTAGTAGTTTGCCTTGAGAGAAGAAGGTTTATTACCTTTAATGTGGTGAAGTAGTACACTCTTTATGGATCATTGGAAAGAATATATTTGCCTTTCACAAAAATCATTCAGGTCCTTACATTTTGAAAAAATTCCAGGTTTTCTTTCTTTGAATGTACATAACTCAGGCGCAGAAACAGACATTTTTTTTTCTCTTCCTTTGTTGTTAATTAGCTTTTCTAACTTTTTTTTAAAGATTTTATTTACTTACTTTAGAGAGAGAGAGAGAGAGAAAACAGGAGTAGCAGGAGGGGCAGAAGGAAAAGCAGGGCTCCCTGCTGAGCAGGCTCATCTCAGGATCCTGGATCTTGACCTGAGCTGAAAGCAGATGCTTAACTGACTGAGCCACCCATGTGCCCCTTTTTCTAACTTTTTTTGGAACAGCATGATTTAGGTTTGATTATAGGTGACCACAGAGATGCTTAAAAAAGTATGAAATCCTGAGAAATCCAGGACGTGTCATATTACTCGTCTATCTTTGCTTACTTTCAACTAGTATTATTTCCAAGGTGAAATAGGTTAAAGATGTCTTATTTTAAAGATCTAGAAATTATTGAAGTTTATGGGACCACTCTTGTATTCCTCTATAAATTTTACCAGTGATAAGCCTATCAAGAGCAGTTTCCATGGTTTGGTGATTCAACTGGTGACTGGTCAGAAGTGATTTTCATGACTCATCTCTGAGTTTCCTCTGACGTTTTCTTTTATTTTTACTTAGTTATGATATAAAGAAGATAAGGCAATAGAATTAAAATAAAATGGAAGGCAGTTGGGCTGTTTGAGTGTTAGAATCAGCTTGTTTTCTCTGAATATTATCTGAGAACATTTCTTACATATTACTTCAAAAGCCAGACTGAGTCACATATTGAGTAATGGGATAATAGCAGTAGTATAGGTTCTTAAACAGCTTATAATTAATGTTCATATTTCAAATGGAAATAGGTTGAAAATGTTACTTAAAAGCAAAAAGTTCTATTTTGCAAAAACTATGTATTTTCTGTTTTTGTGTGTTATTTTCATATTAAGGCTTTTAATCAAAGCTTTTGATGTATCAGGATATAGAATGTTTGAATGAGTGAAAAACATGTCAAAGGCTGGCAAAAAGATGGTTGAATTTGGAAACGGCTCCTTAGGAAAAACATTTTTTTTTTCATTTTGGAATCAAAATGGTCATGTTTTCAATACATTGGTATACTGAGACACAGATGTCAACTTTTGACCTATGTGCTTCCTATTTGAAGATGTACTTTACTATGGCAGTTATTATCATAAAGACAAGACTTAGTTTCTCATTCTTACCCTTTTATGTGTTTTCTCTATAGAATTCACGTTTCCCAAGACAAGGCCAATACTACTTGAATGTACTGTTTATTTATGCATGCTGGCATACCTAAGCTAGTACCTGCTTGTTACCTAAAATAATAGTAAAATGTGAGGTCTTTAGATATAGTTTGGGACACTAATCAAAGAATAAAACTATATTTATAGAATCCATAATCTTAAACTTGTAAGGAACTCCAGAGTTATCTTAGAAGCCGGGTAATTTAAATATTGGATGACAGTAAATGTAGAAGCCCAAATCTATGCCTCAATTATTCACTAAAATAATTTCCAAACTTTAAAATAACCAGACAATAAAAAAGAATTTCAGTTATTTTGCAAAGAAAAGAGAACTGAGTGGACATTAACTGATCCTGAGAACACTGGTGATATAAGTAGTTTCTATTTCCAGAAGGAAATGATGAATACCATATAATTTGTCATCCAAACTTGGATAATTTTGAAAGTGAATTGGCCTATTAATAGTTAAACATTAAAAGAAGTGCAAATAGCAGGATGTATATTCACTCTAAGAATGATTCCGTTATTCACTAATTTAACAGACACTTAGCTCAGTACCTGGGGAAAAAAATGAAGGCACCATCCCTGTCCTCAGAAAGATCAATGCCATGAAGGTGGAATATATATTTTCTTCTTATGAATTAAGATAAAACTTTTTAGGGAGCACAGGGATAGGTTTCTATCTGTAACTGAGGATGCGAAAAGAGGTTGTTAAGCCATTAAAAATCTAAAGGGTTGAGAATAATGAGATCTCGCTCCCATTTGACAGCTAAGGAAAGTGAGACTCATGCTATTCAACTAGCCAACAGCAGATGTGAAGCTCAAGTATATGATCCCTGAGTTCCACTCTAAAACTTTCCATTCTACTACGTTATTATGTGAGTTACCAGAAGAAAAGGGACATAAGAAAATGCTAGAGATTTACTTTACATTTCTTTGGAGACAAGATAGCATGATGCTTCTTTGTGATTGAGTATTCTTGACATGAAGAGAAGACCTGAACAACCCAACTTACTCACTTTTAACCTTACGACTCTTAAATAATACATTTCACTATTTTAATGCTTTGAGATCCTTGGTAGTTTTTTTTTAAAGGAAGACTCTTTGACCCCCAATTTTCTTTGCAAGTTATCTCATGACAAGTAATTGCAATTTGCATATCCTATTACTAGGATAACTGAGACTTTTACTATACCACATTCTAAATGGAATGTCATTTTATTCCAAGTATAGCAAAAGCAGAGCTTATTGTGTATACACATCAATTCCACCAAAGTCCATCATGAAAACATTACTCAGAAGATGCTTTGTTATATTCTAGAAACATACTTCTTAGCTGGATATTGAACTAGTCTATAATATTGGGAATGAGTGTGCCTAACGTAAACATACACTGATTTAGGCTCACGTACATTGTTGAACTGTCCTGTCATCTGTTATTTCTCTAATGCTACTCATTTCATTATTCATATGGTTGACTTTTTGACTCCGTTCACCACATATGACTACTGAGTTAATCAAATAAACATGAATACCTGAAAGTTGTTTTTAAAATTGTTTCTTGTTTTTATTTTAGTATAAAAATGTTTATTCAGTAGAATTTATTTTGAAGATGAAATTTTAATGATAGAAAATAGTAATTATAAGAAAAGTAATAAAATGTGCTATCTTTGAGGCAGAAAGTGCAGCATTTAGCTCAAAACAATGGCCTACATTCTCTGAGTGACAGGTGGGTATCACATTAGATGAAAATGATAAGAGTTTTAGTGGACTGAAGAATAACTTCCTCTTGACAGTGCCCTGACCCTTGACCCCTGGCCTAACTCTTGTTAGCTTCACTAACACAGGGTAATTGTCACAGGTGTAGGATCAAAGACAGCTCTACAGAAGCTACCAACAGTCTGAGATTTATTTCTTTTGGTGACCACAAATGTGTGGCTGAGATAAAACCATAAGTTCAGACTTTCTCAGATCTGTAAGGGCATAAAACTCTACCATTGAGAATGTAAAATTCCAAATACAGAGTTTTCTTTACTGTTTGGCTGGAAGATAACTGTTTTAACAGGGAGGTTATTGCATCAGGGCAAAGGGAAGGTAAATCTGTTACTGTTGTTACCCTGAAAGCATGTTTCATACATAATTGTGACACAGGTGTAATAAAGAATGCTCTATTCACAATAGATACCTTAAATTTTTATAATTATTAGTAAACTTTTACTATGTCATACTCTGGAAGTGTGTCCTATTCTGAAATGATTCTTTTGTATTTATATGCTAATCACCTTCTTCAAAAGAAATCAGTTCTTTGAGTTTTATTTAAATGTTCTCTGAAGATAGTAGCTTTAAGAGTACTTACGGATGATGTGATAACAATTGTGATTTCTCATGAAAGTTAATGCCTCCTCCTGTAAGAAAATATATTGTATTCTCCTTTTTTAGTAACACAAGTAAGAAATTCAGAAAACACAGTGAGGCACAATGAGTTATGCAAATCCATGTTATAATAGAAGAATATTACAAGGGAAAACCAAATAAATGACTGTAACATCCATTAAAGTCATTATAGTCATATACCCATGATTTAAAAAAAAAAAAAACAACGGAGGAAAAGAATGACTATTGCTGGTAAAATGAAAATGACTTCACATTTCATTAAAATGAAGTCAAAGCAGTAACCTGGCAGTGTTTTCAAAATGTTTTATCATGAAGGAAACAAAGTCAACTTTTCAAACACTTGGCACAATAAAGTGGTGTATTTCATTATTCTGTTTATTTAGGGGTATAATACTAGTATCATCCAAATGGTTGTTACTCAATATGAAGGAACCATAACAGTTTCCTAAACATAACAGATTTCCAGAGTCCAAATTTTAATTCAAAACTATATCAAAGGCATAAATTACTTTTAAATTTATTGAGGGTTCTTAGACAGGTCATAGGTCTTGTCCTTCAACATTTTGTTTAATCCACAGCATGTTTTTATGACACAAAATTAGTATATACAAGCTTTCAGATAATCAGTCAAGGGAAATACAAAGATTATGTTTATCTTTAAGTGATACTATAGGTAAATTATTTCAATTGGTTCAGTAAAGGTGTAGCCAAATCCATCTGTTTCCAAAATATCACACTTTCTTTTTATTAAATCATGAAAATAAGGAATTATAATCATGTAACTTATTGTCATGCATACTTGCTATAATAATGCCTTCTTCCCAGACTACCATCTTTTCAAATGTGATGAGATCATCAGGTAACAGTGTAGGATATGAAGGCTTAGCATGCTGTGTTGTTAGCACATTAAAAAAAGAAATTGCTGGGATAATTAACAACTACCTATTTGTCTGTGGGATGCATTCATTATGGCTCTACAAATTGGAGGTCTCCAAAATCTGTGCAATAAAATTTACTCTTTGTTCAGGAAGTTCCCCTTGGATTTGGGGAAAATTCTGGTTTGCTGTGTCTATTGTAATTGTGACAGGCAGTTGACATGTCTCATAGTCTAAATGTAGTGGCAAGCAGGGGGTGGTACAATGATGAAAAAACTGCCATTCATTCTTGTGCAAAGGAAAGGTGTTTCTTAGCATATTCCAACCTATGTTCAGACTAGAGTTGGGTCTCTGAGGTTGAAGGTCAAATCTGTGAGGTCAAAGCTATTTCTTGTCAATCTTCGTTCACTAATGACACATGAATTGGAAATTAGAACAAAGTAAGTAAAACGAATAGCCAGAAGGTGAGTGTCTGTTTTATTACTCAGAAGAGCTGGGAAATCTGGCCAATTGTTGCCCTATGTGGCTTGAATGACAGTTGTTAAGTTGAAAAAGGGACAGTGTGATGGGAATGCCACTTTAAATCTCAATTACCTCCTCCACTCCAATCAGCTTGGTAGAGCTTTAATGAAGTGCAATTCTCTGTCCTTTTCCTCATACTTCTATCTCTAGAATAAGCCTCACATTCAAGTTTGACAGCAGTACAATCAGTTTTCCATTCATCACTGGCCCTGTTTTAACCCTGCTGAAAAAGGGCCTAATGTACGTGGCAGTGATGGCAATTAGGCAGAAAAGTAATATTAGAAACAGACAAAAGCCTGAGTCTTTTAGCATTACAGGTGTTTTTTTTTTTTTAGCCCGTTCTAGACATAAAGGAATAGGCAGTGTTGTTAAGTTCCCTTCTACAGTCTTCTCTTAAGCTGAAAGTCCAACGATTTCAAGATTCAATTAATTAGACACATGGAGAGCCAAAGAACAAGGTAAAAGCTAAGTTCTTTCTAACTGAAGACACACTTAGTAATTGGCCCCTTATTAAAATGGATATCTTCTGGGTGTATGTTTAATAAGGTTGATAAAAACTCGTCATTTCCTCATTAAGATAGCACATGAATA